>NC_134829.1:53790211-53839793 GCF_004210375.1 Tachypleus tridentatus | reverse complement strand
TTTCGGTAGAGAGTAAAGCACCTAAATCAAAAAAAAAGTTTGAAAGATCTCTGGAATAAGATATTTATTAAAATACTAGCTCTTCAAAACGTGGCATAAATATTTGTTTTTTTGCGCTAATTTTCTGACACTTCGTCAAATTTAAAATTAGTTGGGCTCTATAACAAATAAAGATTACAAAGATTAAAACAAAACATAATAAAACTCGACTACAACGTACTAAAATAGAATTTATCCTTGTAATAAATATCAACATTTGTTTTCTTGTTCTAAACACAAATTTACATAACGACTGTATTATGTTTTCCCATCACATGTATCCAAACCGAAGTTGTAGTACCGTTAGCCATGAAACTTTCGTAACGAGCTAAAGGTAGAGAAACATTTTTGTGTGTAGTACATGTTTCTGATAGAGATTGTATTTAACCATTACATCCATTAACGCGCCCATAACAATTAGATTGTTTCATTTATTCAATTATATTACCTCTTGAAATACACTACTAAAATATAATTGTTAGTAGTCTATCCTAGATATATTTGTAGTCTCCTTTTTAACACGTTGTATAAATCAATATCCAAGTCGTTTCATAAAGTTTTATTATTTCCAAACATTAAGTTTATATCTATTTACATTTTATATTTAAATTTTAAATTATATTTTTATTTCCTTCACTTATTTCTATTTTAAGTTTTTTAATATCATGTTAATTTCAGGAAATATTATTCCACGTTTGAAAACCAATCTGCTTAATCATTAGTTTGTGAAAGAATAAAAGTTTTAAGACACTGAATAAAAATAAATAGTTCAAAATTTTTTGTAAATATCTAGTTGTCACACTCTGGACTTTCACAAATTTGATTAACTATGACATTTTAATTCAGCCAAACAGTATCATGTATATATTCTGAATTCTATTTTATTTAATGTCATGCTACCAACCACCTCAAGTGCTATAAAAGTACCGTAAGTTTATCATATATAATTAAGGTTATCCTGAATTGAATGACAATCCACAAATTTATTATTGCCTCTATTTCAAATCAAATAAAACACATCTAATAAACAATAATCATAACTCGGTATTTTACAGTTTAAACATTACTTTTTAATGATTTATATTAACTATAAAGTATTTATCCAGTAAATGGTGACTCAGCAAAATGAATGAAGATTTAATATCACACCTTTGTTTATTGGTCTCTAACTATGACAAAGCAGATTTTCTTTATCTCCAATCTTTACTAATTGACTCTATCAATTCAACAATGACTTTGCAAATCTAGAATATATTTCAAACATTAAATAATATTTTTAGGATTAAAACTAGTTAGAAATACATGACTCTCGTCTCGGATTTAACTAGTAAGGTGAAATAAACGAAACTAAACTAAAATATTCATGAAAGTCAAAATATATGGCTGCATTAAACGTAGTTTTCGTTTGTTAAGACTAAATTCGAGATTCCGTGGTTTGTAACCGTCTAATGCGGAAAATGTGTTACCCATTTTATGGACAAAGTACAAAGGTGACAGGAGAAACTGTTCTTCAAGCATACAATAGTCCAAAAATAAAAGTGTACATTAATACCATGGTCTCTAAGTCATTAGCTCTACATTATTATCCATCAATTGCCTTTACCGGAAAATTGTAAAAAACTACATAGAATATTTAGCGTTTACACCAATCACCAAAATGTTAAAATTTCTCTCCATGTAAAATGTTCTCTTGATCAGTTTTATGCTATAAAGTTCTCCATTGAAAAAAACAAAAACCTAAAACATTCAGCACTTTAGTATAATATGAAGAATTTACATTTACAAGAAAAACAGGAAATAAATATAAATCACAAAAGTTTTGTGATTTTATGTAATGGCCCAATTGAACAGTCATTAACCTACTGCTTGTAATATATATATATGTATATTCAGGCCCAACATAACAGACAATAAAAGGAATCAAAGTAAAAACAGTATTTATGAAGCTTCTAATATTCAACATTCCATTACGTCAAACAAAGAAACAAAATTGCTATACAGATATCATTCTAAGATTGCCACAGACTTTCAAATCTAAGATTAAAAGATGGGCAAAAGCACCATTCTTAATTACAATATAAAATTCCCCTGTATTCAAATTAATATAAACACATTAAAAATAAAATCTAATTATTTCTCAAATTATTGTAAATTATGTTTTAAGTTTGATAAGTGACCTAAGACTTAATAAATCTTGAAACAAGACATTTATAACAAAAACAGAACGACTACATATTTTAATAGTATTATCCCAGTCAGTGAATGTTGAAACTGAATAGAAAACTATCCAAAACTTCACACCCAGCGAACTGATTTTCAGTAGTTCACAATAAGGTAAATGTTTTCAACAATTCATACCCATCTTAATGCTGTTCAAAACTTAACACTCAACTGAATAATTCTGTCTACTTCACAAAAAGTCAAAACTGAAGGTTCTTCAAGAATGTTTTCGTTTCAAACTTAAATGAGTTTTTTCCATAGTTCGTACTCAGTGAATATTTTACCAATGCTTCATACTTAAGTGAAATCTTTCCAACACTTGAATTTTAACAAGGTCTGAAAGTACATGAGACTAAATTCAGAATATTGGGTGGTATACGAAAGTGTGTCACTGTGTCTACTATAACAAAGTTAAAAATAAAAAACATGTATTTTTATTATAGGAAATAACTCGATCGTTTAACTTGAAAAACTATAATTTAATACCGAAAGTGTACCCCCACAAAGATGCCGTGTTTATAGTAAATTGCAGAAGAACACATGTTCAACACAGTTAATACATTTATCTGTTTACCAAGAGTAACATATCTTCGTCAATATGTTTCCTCGTTAAATTCTATGACAGTTTCGCAATGACCACAGAGAAAACAAATTTATAGATCTAAAGATGAAGTTTTCTATTGTGCATTGTATCATTTTCTATTGTGGTACTTTGATACTTTACCACATTTAATTCAACAATAACTTTACAAATTTCAAATAAGTTTAAAAATTAAACTGGTGTTTGTGTAATTTGAAATAACGAGAAACATCTTTTACTTTTTCTTTCACAAAAATGGTTTCTTTGTTTTTCACTTTCGCGCAAACCTACAGTAAGGCTATCTGCACTCGCCGTCCCTAATTGTGCAGTGTCAAACGAGGGCAGATAGTCATCACTAACAACCGCCACCTCTTGGGATACTCTTTTACCAGCTACTCTCTCAACTTAATGCTTCTTCATAGTTAAAACAAAGTGAATAGTATCAACAATTAAATTTTTATATAGAATGCAAGTCAACGAGACTGATATTTGGAGAGATAAAGAAAGATATCACAGCTTCTGGTATTAGGAAAATCAAAATATTTATATACTCTAATAAAGAATTAGATATTGTTACCCCCCCAAAAAATACACTTTACTTCCAGAGGTGTTGGACGACGAAAACACGGGATTCAGAAGGCTGGACGGATTGTGTTCCACTTTTATAATTTACTAAAAGTGTTCGTGTTCAGAGTATTGTGGCATTTATAAATTTTACAGAAAAAAATTGTCGTGGAACTTTTCTCCCACACAGCTTAGAGATTACGCCGAAAATGACGTTATAGCACTAAGCAACGAGATTTTGTATTGAATATTATATTGCCTTCTTTTTTGCCTTATCAAATTTTGACTTTTTATAATAAACTGGTAATTGTGTATAAACTAATCACAAGTTTGTTTCAATTTTCTGATAATAAAATAAAAATTCACAAAAAATTAAAACCTCCATGAAATCCAAAACATCAAGCCTTATGTGATTCGTGTCTCAAGATAAAATCACAAGATTCGTTGGTTCACTTTAAAAAAAAACCTTTATAAATTTTGTTGAACTATATAATGACGATCAAATCCAACTATAAAACAAAAGATTGTTGATGTGTATAGCTATCATTCCCCTCTAGAAATTTTAGGATATTGGTATATTTATAAGGCATTTTAGTAATCTTAATTTACTACAAACATTTAATTCTTTAAGTAACATTGTGTTAAAGTACTCAACTTTAGACTAAGTTTTATCTTTAATTAGGCTTATGATTTTTATATGTTGTTGTATAGTGTCAGTCATATAGTCGGCCTAATGAATACTGGCACCAGATACGTTATGTTTTGGAATAGCAGGCCTACTTCTTAAATATTCTTTATTTACTTGAATCAACGTTTCAATATTACGACTCTGTCGGAAATGTTGTGATAATAATTAATGTTTTATTTAAGTTTGGCATACGTTCAAATTCCGTTTCATGCTCTACAGGCCTAAATCTAAAGAAACAAATCTAGACTATAGCTCCAACGCTTACTTATATTTCCATAATGGTGTGAAAACAAAAAAAATGACATATATATGACATGTACTAAAAATGTAAGGTAATTAAGGAATATTATATGTTGTGGTATATTTTATCTATATTTTGTTTTATAATTACTATGTGTGAAGTCAAAGAAATGACATCGTAAGTGTAGTTTTTTTAAGAATATATTTTACGTGTTTATGTGACATACAATCTGGAGTAGAAAATTCTTTTATTCTCGCGTATTAATTCACATTACGTACATTACTCTCACAACATATAGGCCTAGTAATACTTTTGTTTTCAAAATTTAGTTCCCCCTGAAAAATACATACTTTACTGTAGAACAACAAATCGTCATAATATTCATATTCATGTTTAATATAAATATGCGTTATTATTTCATGCGTTAATAGAATGTAAAATTATACCGCATATTTCTGTTTCTTGGGCTGTGTTGTTTCTACAACCTTAAAATTATAGCGGGCGCAAAATTCCTCAAGTTTGTTATAATAGTAGAATCACTAGAATTAAATTATCTAATTTTTGGAACTTTTCTCTAAAGTAAAATTATTACATTATATTTGTAAGGAAAATAACTCATATACCTATAATAATACGCAAGTAAACAGTTACTGACGCTCCATTGTATCGTAAGCTATGATCGAACGTTTCAAGAAGAGATTGTACCTTTTTAACCGGCGGCAGCCTATGACGAAATAAGGCCTGTCATGGTCATGTGGTTAGTGGGCGCTACTCGAAATCCGATCGTCACGGGTTCGAATCCCCTTCATACTAAACATGGTGGCCCCTTACAGATGTGTGGGTGTTATAACTTTATGGTCAATCTACTGTTCGTTTCATGTAATCTAAATAATGGCATAACAATTTTTGTAAAATATCTTGATTCAGCTTTGTTTACAACTGGTACCATTTTCTAAGTTACAGGTTAAGTTGCTGGTACATTGTCTTGAATTCAATTGTCAGTTTATAGGATAAGTTTTGTTAAAAATCGAACTCTTGGTATATAAATATTTAGGTTGGATATCAGTAAATAACAAAAATTTTTTAGCAAATCAAGAAAGAAAACTAATAGCGCATGCCCACAGAATGCAATGGACAGTTGATTATAGCCTACTTTGTTGAGTGCTCTATATGTTATTCTAAATTCGGTACACCATAATTCTAACAATAAGACTGGTGAAAACTAGTTTTGTGCACCACTTTGCTTTCCTAGTTCAAAGAACACCGTTAACTCATGACCTCTCTTCTCTGTTAAAATTACAATTTTACTCAGTACGATATCACTTTAGTTTGGTTATAGCTCTAGTGTTTAGCTGAAATAATATTATAGCTAGTACAGCTTGAAGTACAAGTACAGTATTATAATAAATGTTTGTATTAGATTAGTATATTTTTGAATTACGTAAATACATCTGTCTGACACACGAAGCAGTTTACTGGCAAGAGAAGTTCCACTGATAGTATCCTGGATAGTAGTTGTAACAAGAAAGCAAATGAACCTCTGGATAAAGGTGAAATGACAAATGAATCCTGAAGCAGTACAACAATAGTTGGCGGGAACTCATGATAATTAGCTGCCTTCTTTCCAGTTTTTTACTATTAAATTACAGAAAGCTAAGGCAAACAACACTCGTGTAAATTTATACATTAAAAATAAATATTGAATATCAAATTGAAAATTTAGAAATTTCTCATATTATTTCAAATTACACTGCGGTAATGATGATGAATTTTCATACAAAAAATCCGTGTGTTTTTTTTAAGACACAAACTGTACGTTTGTCTTTATGCACTAAGTATTGAAAAAATAAAAGTCCACATTCTGATATTGTACGATGAAGAATACTGGTGACCAATGAATGTTCATACAAGAATTTTATGTAGTTTATTTTATTAATTCAACATCACAACATTGTATTCCTAAAAGCCACTGTAGCTTCTTATATTTATTACTCATTCACAAATCTAATGGTGCTAGTCTGTTGATGGTACAAAGATTAAATTGAAAAAAAAACATTATGAAACCAATTAACATTTTGACTCCACTATGTTTGATGTATCTAGATAGCTAATTGTTTAAATAATTATCTATCATTAATTAAACATTTAAACTTTATATAATCACATTTATCAACTTGAAAAACGAACCAACATACACTACTCCGTATTCGGTTTGGTATTGTACTAACCGTCTCTCTAGAATACAGTGAATTATATGAAAAAATAATTATTACAATTTTAAATTACGTTTTTCTTCCTAAATTTAATTAAAATTTGCTGTAAATTCATGCCATCATTTTACGAGTTTCAGTCAAATAATTCACCATCATTAAAATTTCAGTAGTATGGGATAAGTCCTTTCATCTTTAACACTCACAAGTGACAGTACATTTATCCTTTCTGTCTTTACAACATTGAGATGCGTCATCCTGACAGCTACAGATGCATTTCATCTTTCCATTTTCACAGCAACAAGTAACGACACATGTACAGCAGTTATCGTCTCTCATTGCTTCACCTATATAAAAATTTCAGGAACGCTTAGTACAATAAAAATTGCTGCTTAATTTTGTTTTCAATATTACTTATGTATTATATTTGTTACTCATGTCTTTCAATGGTTTTAAAACTTATGTTGTGACCGATACTCGATCGTATAATCTGTTTTTGTCAAAAATGGACCTTTTACAAAATTAATTTACAAAATTAAAGGTACGTCTTAAATAATTACAAAAACATGTGTTAAAATAACACTTTATATTTCGTAGAATTAACACTCGTCTCTTGGATGAAATGCAACATCTATTATTCAGATTTAAGATGAGAGCATCATCCTGAACTGATAAAAGTAGATCAGTCCTGTTCACTGACGTAAAATATGTTTGGTCAGTTTCACAAAATTTCTAAACGGGACAAACATGTGGGTGGTTTCTTGAGATAATCATGTATTTAAATAAACTAACTATTCATTTTGCAACCATAAGTAATTTACTTTTTGATAAGCGTTTTGTAACTCTCCTTTCTAAAATAATTACGTTACGACAATAACGACACGTATAGAAATAAGTAAATAGTTACTGATGGTCCGTGTCTCATAAGCATTGATCGACAGTTTGAAGTAGAGAAGGTGCCTTCCCACCGACGCGACCCTTTGTTACATGAAGAAATTAGAATGTGTTGCACTTGACGAACCCTAAGCTCTAGGGTGTTAGTAACTTTCGTTCCATGTAATATAAATATCGGTCTGCAAGTTGTTGTAAAATATCTTGATTCAGCTATACATCTAGTATTTTACACATTATTACATATTTAATTTCGCTGTTACCAGTTTAAATGTTACAGACCTAGACAGCGCTGGCTCATGACCTCTATTCTCTGATCATATCGGTCAGTTATTAAATTGTACTAGGTACGATATCACTTTGGTTTGGTTATAGCTCAATATTTATCTTTAACTATGCTAGTTACATTTACATCAGTTTACATCTAATACATGTAAGGGCATCTGTCTGAGACATGAAACAATCTACTGGAAACGAATTCCACTGTTAACTTTCTGAATAGTAGTTTTTTGTTTTAATTTTAGATAGAACTGTGGATAAAAAGAGCAACGGTAAATACAATTTCGATCTTCAAGGTGTACCAGATCATATCCACAATTACTGGGTAGATTAGCAACAATAAAAAGATACTCCATAAACATCTGTTACTTTATCTTCTAATGAAATGACCCCGTTATGGCCACAATGTAAAACGTTCGACTAGTAATATTTGGGTCACCGATTCTAATATCACTTCCACACAATATCCTTTACTATTTCATCGTGTAAGTGTTTTATGTGTAGGTTAGTCTTACAATTTGTCGATGATGATCGGTAGCCTTCCCTCTGGTATTTCCCTCGTAAATCACAGAAGAATAGTAGAGAAGTCCTCGTGTAGTTTAGTGCGAATATCAAAACAAATAAAAAAAATAAATATCTGTCAGTGATAAAAGAGCATAGTAATTTTAAATTAAATCAATTTCTTGTATGGTAATAGGGATAATATATTAAAATTGTGTGTTTTGTTTGTACGCAAAACTGCATACAAGTCTACCTGAACTTACCATCGTGAGAATCGAACTCCATATTCCGATATTATCAGAATAAGGTTACTGCCGATTCAATAAAACTTTTATACAGTAATTTGGTATCATCCTTATTTTATTAATTCAACATCGTAAAATTATATTCTTAAAAATATTCTCTATAGTTTCTTGTATCGATTCCTTTGTCACGAATTGGTTTTAAGACGTTATAAAATACAATAGTACCCGTCTACAGAAGGTATAATGATTAAAGAAAAATATATTAAAATGATTAACATTATATTTAAGCATGTTTGATATATCTAGCTAATTATATAACAAATCCTCATGAACACTTAACTGAAATGTTCAAATATATATAATAATATTTATCGAATAAGAAAGAGAACCAATATACTTTTATCGATATTCAGTGTGATAAACTGCTAACTGTTTCTCATTCTGCGAAAGATTTGAAAAATATTTACGTTAACGTTACACATTTAAAGTACGTATATCATAATAAAATTAATATCCTCTTATTGATCAGTACCATTCAATTTAAGTGTTTCTCACTCAAACAATTCACGAACATTGAAAGTTCAGAAATATAGGATTAATAATTTATTTTCAACTTTGACAACTAACAGTACATTTATCCTTTCTTTTCTTACCTTCTTCACAACACTGAGAAGTGTTATCCTTGCAGTTACACACACATTTCATCTTTCCGTTTTCACACCAGCAGGTAACGTTACAAACGCAGCTGTTCTTCTTTCTGGTTTCTACACAATCCTCGCATGAATCCTTCTTACACTCTGGACTACAACGTGCATCTCCGCATTCACAAACGACAGTAACTGTACATTTGTTTTTCCTGTCTTTAGCTTCTGTACAACATTGAGATGTGTCATCCTTACAGTTACAGACGCATTTCATCTTTCCATTTTCACAGCGACAAGTAACGACACATGTACAACAGCTGTCGTCTTTCTTTGATTCTCCTAATTTAAAATAAACTTTACTTACATCTTACATACAATAAAAAAAACTTCCTGCTTAAATTTTTCAAAATTATTTCTTTATTCTTGGTCGTATAACTTACTTCTTTTGTCAAAATGAAGCTTTCAAAATTTAAGTCTACAAAATTAAAATGTACGTCTTAAATAATTAGGAAAACCTTTTAAAATAACACTTTCTATTCCGTAGAATTAACACACGTCTGTTGGATGAAATGCAACATCGAATATTCAGATTTAAGATAACAGAATTATGATGGACTGATAAAAATAGCTCAGTTATGTTAACTGACGTAAAATATGTGTGGTCAGTCTTACCAACTGGGGAACGGAACAAACATGTAGGTGTTTTCTTGATAAACATGTATTTACATAAACTAATTATTCATTTTGCAGCTAATTTACTTACATTGATAAGAGTACAAAACTTCTGTATTTATATCTCTACAACTATCAATATTATTACAGTTCAGACAAGTGTGTTTATGAAACTCAGTTTTGTTATGAGGTAAAAGTGTTTGTATTATTCTCCAAAACTAAGTTTTAACTGTGTACCCCATGAGTATCAACTTTCACGTAGACAAGAAAATAACTTACAAGCTTTTAACATCTTCAGGGTAATTCTTCACAACTAACAACTACGGTTTGTAAACTGTTTCGTGTGTTACAATAGTAATAATTAACTTTCTTTTTCTCAACAACCTCTATTTATTGAGACAATTGTTGTAACATAATGTGCCGTGTGAAACATTCAAGATAATTCAGCGGTTCGTGTGCAGCTTCTTGAATGATCTGCTAGTGGAGAATTAGTCATCACATCCATTATCTAATCATGTTTGTAGTGGTACGTGCCAGTTAATGACCACAGCAAGTTTTTATCTTATGGTATTTATCGAAGTATTAACCCCAGAGTGAACTTACGGGACAGTCATGACGGTCAATCCCACTATTCGTTGGTAAAAGAGTACCCCAAGATTTGGTGGTGGGTGGAGACGACTAGCTGCCTTCCCTCTAGTCTAACACTGCTAAATTGGGGACGGCTAGTTTAACCATTACCTTTTAATTATTGAGATTAACATTAAAGTATTTCTCTATTAAATGATGACTCAGCAAAATATATAAAGATTTTACGCCCTTGTTTATTTGTCTCTAACTATGACGAGGCAATTTTCGCTATCTGCAATCTTTAGTACTTGACCCTATCAATTCAACAATGACTTTTCAAATCTAGAATATATTTCAAACATGAAATAATATTTTTAGGATTTCAACTGGTTAGACATTTATGGCTTTCGTCTCGCATTTGACCAGTAAGGTGATATAAACAAAACTAAACTAAAAACTTCATGAATGTCAACATATAAAACCGCATTAGACATAGTTTTCGTGTGTCCAGAGTAAATAAAAGGAATCAAGATAAAAACAGTGTTTACAAAAATTCTAATATTCAATTTTTCCATTACATCAAACAAAGAAACAAAAATGCTATATATACACTGCTGGCCAAATTCTTCGAAAGGTGAAAATAAGAAAAGAGAAAATAAAAATAAAAAACGTTTTTAGCATTTAATAGGAAAATGTGAACACTATGAACTTAATTTAAATACTAGCTGGTCAAAAGTTTAAGACCATACTCAAACGAAGCGTTAATCGGTAAACATGTAAGATAATTTTGTTATTTTTGTTCGAACATTAGCGTTGTCAACATCTCCCACTGACATCTCCTGTGTTACATTGGGTAAAAACATGGGAAAAGCTGAAAAGCTGACAGAATTTGAACGTGGCAGAATTGTTGAGGTTCAAGAGCAAGGTTTCTCTTAACGTGCCATAGATGGTGAGATTGGATGTAGTAAAACTGCTGTTGCAAATTTCGTAGAATACCCTGAGTTATACGAAACGAGAATTTCAAGAAGTCCGCCCAATGATATTTAGCCGGAGTTGAGCAGGATGATTCGATGGATTGTCCGGCAAGACACCAGGCTATAGTCGAACCAGATTAAGGCCCTTACGCACGTAGACTGCAGCTCAAGAACAATAAGACGCCATCTACGAGCGAAAAGCTTTAAAAAACCGTAAACGTCTTCAAAGGCCACGCCTCCCTACACACCACAAAACGGCTTGGTTAAACTTTGTTGAGAAGCACCAAACATGGGACGTAGAAAAGTGGACAAAAGTTTAGTTCTCTGATGAGAAATTATTCAAGCTGGATAGTCCAAATGTTTTTCAATGTTACTGGCACGATAAGGAGGTTCCATCATGATCTGGGGTGCTTTCTCCTTTCATGGAACAATGGAGTTTCAAGCTATACTTGGGTGTCCAACAGCAGCTGTCGACATGGGCATGTTGGAGAGAGCATTCTTATTGACTGAAGGCCATCGCTTGAATAAAAATGACTAAATCTTTCAGCAGGACAAAGCTGCAATCAACAATGACCGCAGGAAAAAGGACTTTCTCGTGGCGAATAACGTGATTCTTTTTGACCATCCAGCGTGTTTGCCCGAATTGAACCCCTTTAAAAATGTTTGAGAATGGATGGCATGGGAAGTTTATAGAAATAAACATCAATTCCAAACAGTGCATGATCTTCGTGAAGTCATCTTAGGATTAAAAAAAACCATCCAACCTTCTGCAAATTCTTATATCAACCATGCCAAAGCGAATGTTTGAAGTTATTCGCAATGACGGCTGTGCAACACACTACTGAGACCTTTTGTTGGGCATTTTCTACCCTGTTTAGGAGTTGTTTTGATATGGTCTTAAACTTTCGACCAGCTTGTTTTAGACTAATTTCATAGTGTTAACATTTTCCATATTAAATGCTGAAAAAGTTCTTTTTTTCCCCTTTTCTTATTTTAATATTTCGAATCTCCACTGAAATACGTGGTTGAGTTTAACAGAGCAAATGCATATTTTATCTTTATGTTCATTGCCCTTAAGATTTTGGCCAGCAGTGTATATCATTCTAAGAATGCACTGATTGAAAGAGACTTTCAAACTTAAAATTAAAAGATGTGCAAAAGCGCCATTTCTAATTGCAATATAATATTCACATATAATTAAATCAATATTATCATATTAAAAATAAAATCCAGATATTTCTGAAATTATCTCTAAAGTTTAATGAGTAACCTAAGACTTAATAATTCTTGAAACAAGACATATATAACTACAAACTTGAAAATGAACAGAAACCCTTTCAAAACTTCTTACCCAGTTGAATGGTGTTTAGGAATTCACAATAAATTAAATGTTTTCGGTAACTGACATCCATCTCAATACTTTTCAATAATTCATACCCAACTCATAAGTTACTCTCTCAAATGGATGCTTCTTAATAGCTTAAAACAAGGCGAATTGTTTGAACATTTAAATTATAACATAGAATGCAAATCATTGAGACTTATCTTTGACAGGGACATGGCCAGAAATGGCCATTGAGGAGGGTTAGTTTGAGTGTTTGACACATGCGCCGTAGGCGTGAAGCCATGCTAGGGGGGTCGTGTGGCATGTCCTCCCAGGGAAATTTTTTAATAAAAACGTAAAAGAAAACCCTGAATTATGCATTCTGATACCACCTTCTTAGCAAATTTCGGAATGGCACACAGAGGTGTTTGTCTTATTTTTTAATCATAAATAAATATATAGGCCTATATATATATATAATATATAACTTAAAGTTATCAGACCCAGCAAAGTAGGCCTACAGTCCTGTCATCAACCTATAATCTGTATTCAAATATCATGGACAGTATATGTTCAGATTCACTGGATTTCAAGAATTAACTTCCCAGATAAACAGTGGGTGGCACCGTAGCGAGATGGCAGCACCATGGCACTAACCTACTGCCTTTGGCGCCATGTATTGTGAATCGTTCACTATAGGTGGCGCCAATGGTACTGTGAATGTGATGTTGACAAACATGTTGTCAAGCCTCAAAAAGCAAAAAACACTGCACGGGTTCTTTAAACACATTCATGAGGCTGAACCTGATCAATCTGCTGCAGCCAATCAGATTGAATCAGAATTGTCAACTGAATTGTCAGAGTTATCACCTTGGCCAATGCTACCACTACCACTTCAGGGTCAGTCTGAGACATTGAAAATTTCATTTCTGGTGATGTCAGCATTGGTAAACAGGTAAGTCGACTCCTCATAAAATTAATTTTGCATTAAAAATCATGCAAACACTCTGCATCGTTGGCTTTCACAGTGGAGATGGCTACTCTACAGTCAACATGCAAAGGGTTCTTTCTGCAAGTATTGATGTTTTTTTGCTCCTGATGGAAGTCAGAAATTGGGACAACTAGTGAAATTTCCATACACAAACTGGAAAAAGGCTGTTGAATACTTCAATGCACAAGAATTGAAATAGTATTACCAAGACAGCAAAACAAAGCTAACAATCTTCTACAGGTCGTAAACACAAGTTCATCTGTGCACTTTCAGCTTGATGCAACTTACAAGCAAGAAATTGAACAGAACCGGCAATATTTAATTCTTATTATTAATATTATATTGCTGTGTGGGAGACAAAATTTAAATACGAGGGAAAATATGATTCTAGTCCAATGTTTCTTGGTGAAACTGATGAGGAGCCCATCAATAACTATGGGAATTTTTTGAGTACAAACAGACAGTTCAGATAAGACCTATCTGAGTTCTTAAATTCAAAATGAAATCATCTACGCCTGTAATACTCATGTTCTTGATGCTTTGGTTAACAGGGTAATGCTGCAAAGTGTTACTCAATATTAGCTGATGAAACAACAGATATTTCAGGCATTGAACAGTTTTTGCTGTGTGTTAGATATTTGCATGCCAATGACAACTCTGTTGCAATAAGAGAAGATGTTTTGCAATTTATACCTGGTTGTGATGTGACAGACAGAAACTTGGCTGGTTTCATCATAAACAATCTGACAAAATATGGTACTAACATGGCTACCTGCGAGGACAAGGGTACGAAGGGGCTACCTCTATGAGTAAGGAATTCAATGGTGTCCAGAGACAGATAACTGATTATTTCCCAATTGTACCCTATGTACACTAGAGTGCTCATTCCCAAAACTCGGCAATTTCTGATACTTGTAAAAAAATTCTGTGCGAAATTATATGAGAGTAATTTCTAGCATTGAAAACTTTCTCAATACATCCAAACTAAAGCACGTTTTGGCTCTTTCGGTAGAGAGTAAAGCACCTAAATAAAAAAAAAGTTTGAAAGATCTCTGGAATAAGATATTTATTAAAATACTAGCACTTCTAAACGTGGCATAAATATTTGTTTTTTACGCTAATTTTCTGACACTTCGTCAAATTTAAAAATTAGTTGGGCTCTATAACATATAAAGATTACAAAGATTAAAACAAAACATAATAAAACTCGACTACAACGTACTAAAATGGAATTTATCCTTGTAATAAATATCAACATTTGTTTTCTTGTTCTAAACACAAATTTACATAACGACGTTATTATGTTTTCCCATCACATGTATCCAAACCGAAGTTTTATTGCCGTTAGCATGTAGCTTATCGTAACGAGGTAAAATAGGTAGAGAAACATTTTGTGTGTAGTACATGTTTCTGATAGAGATTGTATTTAACCATTCCATCCATTAACGCGCAGATAACAATTAGATTGTTTCATTTATTGAAATATATTACCACTTGAAATACACTACTAAAATATAATTGTTAGTAGTCTATCCTAGATATATTTGTAGTCTCCTTTTTTAACTTGTATAAATCAATATCCAAGTCGTTTCATAAAGTTTTATTATTTCTAAACATTAAGTTTATATCTATTTACATTTTATATTTAAATTTTAAATTATATTTTAATTTCCTTCACTTATTTCTATTTTAAGTTTTTTAATATCATGTTAATTTCAGGAAATTATTATTCCACGTTTGAAAACCAATTTGCTTAATCATTAGTTTGTGAAAGAATAAAAGTTTTAAAACACTGAATAAAAATAAATAGTTCAAAATTTTTGTAAATATCTAGTTGTCACACTCTGGACTTTCACAAATTTGATTCACTATGACATTTTTAATTCAGCCAACAGTATCATGTATATATTCTGAATTCTCTTTTTTTTTAATGTCATGCTACCAACCACCTCAAGTGCTATAAAAGTACCGTAAGTTTATCCTATACAATTGAGGTTATCCTGAATTGAATGACAATCTACAAATTTATTATTGCCTCCATTTCAAATCAAATAAAACACATCTAATAAATAATAATCATAACTCAGTATTTTATACTTTAAACATTACCTTTTAATGATTTATATTAACTATAAAGTAAATGGTGACTCAGCAAAATGAATGAAGATTTAATATCACACCTAATTTATTTGTCTCTAACTATGACAAAACAGATTTTCTTTATCTCCAATCTTTACTAATTGACCCTATCAATTCAACAATGACTTTGCAAATCTAGAATATATTTCAAAGATTAAATAATATTTTTAGGATTTAAACTGGTTAGAAATATATGACTCTCGTCTCGGATTTAACTAGTAAGGTGAAATAAACGAAACTAAACTAAAATATTCATGAAAGTCAAAATATATGGCTGCATTAAACGTAGTTTTCGTTTGTTAAGACTAAATTCGAGATTCCGTGGTTTGTAACCGTCTAATTCGGAAAATGTGTTACACATATTATGGACAAAGTACAAAGGTGACAGGAGAAACTGTTCTTCAAGCAGACAATAGTCCAAAAATAAAAGAGTACATTAATACCATGGTCTCTAAGTCATTAGCTCTACATTATTATCCATCAGTTACCTTTACCGGAAAATTTTAAAAAACTACATAGAATATTTAGCGTTTACACCAATCCCCAAAATGTTAAAATTTCTCTCTATCTAAAATGTTCTCTTGATAAGTTTTATGCTATAAAGTTCTCTATTGAGAAAAGCAAAAAGATAAAACTTTCAGCACTTTAGTATAATATGAAGAATTTACATTTACAAGAAAAACAGGAAATAAATATATATCACAAAAGTTTTGTGATTTTATGTAATGGCCCAATTGAACAGTCATTAACCTACTGCTGGTAATATATATATATATATATATGTGTGTGTGTGTATATACACGCCCAACATAACAGACAATAAAAGGAATCAAGGTAAGAACAGTATTTATGAAGCTTCTAATATTCAACTTTCCATTACGTCAAACAAAGAAACAAAATTGCTATACAGATATCATTCTACGATTGCCACAGACTTTCAAATCTAAGATTAAAAGATGGGCAAAAGCACCATTCTTAATTACAATATAAAATTCCCCTGTATTCAAATTAATATAAACACATTAAAAATAAAATCTAATTATTTCTGAAATTATTGTAAATTATGTTTTAAGTTTGATGAGTGACCTAAGACTTAATAAATCTTGAAACAAGACATTTATAACAACAAACAGAACGACTCCATATTTTAATAGTATTATCCCAGTCAGTGAATGTCGAAACTGAATAGAAAACTATCCAAAACTTCACAACCAGCGAACTGATTTTCAGTAGTTCAAAATAAGGTAAATGTTTTCAACAATTCATACCCATCTTAATGCTGTTCAAAACTTAACACTCAACTGAATAATTCTGTCAACTTCACAAAAAGTCAAAACTGAAAGTTATTCAAGAATGTTTTCGTTTCAAACTTAAATGAGTTTTTTTTCATAGTTCGTACTCTGTGAATATTTTACCAATGCTTCATACTTAAGTGAAATCTATCCAACACTTGAATTTTAACAAGGTCTGAAAGTACATGAGACTACATTCAGGATATTGGGTGGTATACGAAAGTGTGTCACTGAGTCTACTATAACAAAGTTAAAAATAAAAACATGTATTTTTATTATAGGAAATAATTCGATCGTTTAACTTGAAAAACTATAATTTAATACCGAAAGTGTACCGCCACAAAGATGGCGAGTTTACAGGAAATTGCAGAAGTACACATGTTCAACACAGTTAATACACTTATCTGTTTACCAAGAGTAACATATCTTCGTCGATTTTTCCTCGTTAAATTCTATGACAGTTTCGCAATGACCACAGAGAAAACAAATTTATAGATCTAAAACGAACTTTTTATTGAGCATTGTATCATTTTCTATTGTGGTACTTTGATACTTCACCACATTAATTCAACAATAACTTTACAAATTTCAAATAAGTTTCAAAATTAAACTGGTGTTTGTGTAATTTGAACTGACGAGAAACATCTTTTACTTTTCTTTCACAAAAATGGTTTGTTTGTTTTCACTTTCGCGCAAACCTACAGTAAGGCTATCTGCACTCGCCGTCCCTAATTGTGCAGTGTCAAACGAAGGCAGATAGTCATCACTAACAACCGCCACCTCTTGGGATACTCTTTTACCAGCTACTCTCTCAACTTAATGATTCTTCATAGTTAAAACAAAGTGAATAGTTTCAACAATTAAATTTTTATATAGAATGCAAGTCAACGAGACTGATATTTGGAGAGATAAAGAAAGATATCACAGCTTCTGGTATTAGGAAAATCAAAATATTTATATAATCTAATAAAGAATTAGATATTGTTACCCCCAAAAGATACACTTTACTTCCAGAGGTGTTGACCACGAAAACACGGAATTCAGAAAGCTGGACGGATTGTGTTCCACTTTTATAATTTACTAAAAGTGTTCGTGTTCAGAGTATTGTGGCATTTATAAATTTTACAGAAAAAATTGTCGTAGAACTTTTCTCCAACACATCCTAGAGATTACGCCGAAAATGACGTTATAGCACTAAGCAACGAGATTTTGTATTGAATATTATATTGCCATCGTTTTTTGCCTTATCAAATTTTGACTTTTTATAATAAACTGGTAATTGTGTATAAACTAATCACAAGTTTGTTTCAATTTTCTGATAATAAAATAAAAATTCACAAAAAATTAAATTCTCTATGAAATCCAAAACATCAGGCCTTATGTGATTCGTGTCTCAAGAGTAAATCACAAGATTCGTTGGTTCACTTTAAAAAAAAACCTTTATAAATGTTGTTGAACTAAATAATGACGATCAAATCCCAGTATAAAACAAAAGATTGTTGATGTGTATAGCTATCCTTCTCTCTAGAAATTTTAGGATATTGTTATATTTATAAGGCATTTTAGTATTCTTAATTTACTACAAACATTTAATTCTTTAAGTAACATTGTGTTAAAGTAGTCAACTTCAGACTAAATTTTATCTTTAATTAGGCTTATGATTTTTAGCTGTTGTTGTATAGTGTCAGTCATATAGTCGGCCTAATGAATACTGGCACGCAGATACGTTAAGTTCTGGAATAGCAGGCCTACTTCTTAAATATTCTTTATTTACTTGAATCAACGTTTCAATATTACGACTCTATCGGAGATGTTGTGATAATAATTAATGTTTTATTTAAGTTTGCCTTACGTTCAAATTCCGTTTCATTCTCTACAGGCCTAGACTATAGCTCCAACGCTTGCTTATATTTCCATAATGGTGTGAAAACAAAAAAATGACATATAAATGACATGTACTAAAAATATAAGGTAATTAAGGAATATTATATGTTGTGGTATATTTTATCTATATTTTGTTTTATAATTACTATGTGTGAAGTCAAAGAAATGACATCGTAAGTGTAATTTTTTTAAGAATATATTTTACGTGTTTATGTGACATACAATCTGGAGTAGAAAATTTTTATTTTCGCGTATTAATTCACATTACGTACGTTACTCTCACAACATATAGGCCTAGTAATACTTTTGTTTTCAAAATTTAGTTCCCCTGATAAATACATACTTTACTCTAGAACAACAAATCTTCATAATATTCATATTCATGTTTAATATAAATATGCATTAGTATTTCATGCGTTAATAGAATGTAAAATTATACCGGATATTTCCGTTTCTTGGGCTGTGTTTTTTTCTACATACCTATAATAATACGCAAGTAAACAGTTACTGACGCTCCATTGTATCGTTAGTTATGATCGAACGTTTCAAGAAGAGATTGTACCTTTTTACCCGACGGCAGCCTATGACGAAATAAGGCCTGTCATGGTCATGTGGTTAGTGGGCGCTACTCGAAATCCGATCGTCACTGGTTCGAATCCCCTTCATACTAAACATAGTGGCCCCTTACTGCCGTGTGGGTGTAATCTAATCATGTAATCTAAATAATGGTCTAACATTTGTTGTAAAATATCTTGATTCAGCTTTGATAACAACTGGTACCATTTTCTAAGTTACAGGTTAAGTTGCTTGTACATTGTCTTAAATTCAGTTGTCAGTTTATAGGATAAGTTTTGTTAAAAATCGAACTCTTGGTATATAAATATTTAGGTTGGATATAAGTAAATAACAAAATTTTTTAGCAAATCAAGAAAGAAAACTAATAGCGCATGCCCACAGAATCCAATGGACAGTTGATTATAGCCTACTTTGTTGAGTGCTCTATATATTATTCTAAATTCGGTACACCATAATTCTAACAATAAGACTGGTGAAAACTAGTTTTGTGCACCACCTTGCTTTCCTAGTTCAAAGAACACCGTTAACTCATGACCTCTCTTCTCTTAAAATTACAATTTTACTCAGTACGATATCACTTTAGTTTGGTTATAGCTCTAGTGTTTAGCTGAAATAATATTATAGCTAGTACAACTTGAAGTACAAGTACAGTATTATAATAAATGTTTGTATTAGATTAGTATATTTTTGAAATACGTAAATACATCTGTCTGACACACGAAGCAGTTTACTGGCAAGAGAAGTTCCACTGATAATATCCTGGATAGTAGTTGTAACAAGAAAGCAAATGAACCTCTGGATAAAGGTGAAATGACAATCATAAAATGAATCCTGAAGCAGTACAACAATAGTTGGCGGTAACTCATGATAGCTAGCTGCCTTCTTTCCAGTTTTTTACTATTAAATTACAGACAGCTAAGGCAAACAACACTCGTGTAAATTTAAACATTAAAAATAAATACTGAATATCAAATTGAAAATTTAGAAATTTCTCATCTTATTTCAAATTACACTGTGGTAATGATGATGAATTTTCATACAAAAAATCCGTGTGTTTTTTTTTAAGACACAAACTGTACGTTTGTCTTTTTGCACTAAGTATTGAAAAATAGAAGTCCACATTCTGATATTATACGATGAAGAATACTGGTGACCAATAGATGTTCATACAAGAATTTCATGTAGTTTATTTTATTAATTCAACATCACAACATTGTATTCCTAAAAGCCACTGTAGCTTCTTATATTGATTACTCATTCCAAATCTAATGGTGCTAGTTTGTTGATGGTACAAAGATTAAATTAAAAAAAAACATTATAAAACCAATTAACATTTTGACTTCACTATGTTTGATGTATCTAGATAGCTAATTGTTTAAATAATTATCTATCATTAATTAAACATTTAAACTTTATATAATCACATTTATCAAATTGAAAAGAGAACCAACATACATTAATCCGTATTCGGTTTGGTATAGTACTAACCGTCTCTCTAGAATACAGTGAAATATATGTAAAATACTTATTACAATTTCAAGTTACGTATATCATCTTGAAATTAATTTTCTCTTGCTGTTAATTCATGCCATCAATTTACGAGTTTTAGTCAAATAATTCACCATCATTAAAATTTCAGTAGTATGGGATAAGTCCTTTCATCTTTAACACTCACAAGTAACAGTGCATTTATCCTTTCCGTCTTTACACCACTCAGAACTGTTACCCTTGGAGTTACAAACACATTTCATCTTTCCGTCTTCACAGCAACAGGTAACGGTACAAACGCAGCTGTTCTTCTTTCTGGCTTCTACACAATCCTGACATGACTCCTTCTTGCAGACTGGACTACAACGTGTATCTCCGCATTCACAAACAACAGTAACTGTACATTTGTGTTTCTCATCTTCAGCTTCAGTACAACATTGAGATGTGTCATCCTTACAGTTACAGATGCATTTCATCTTTCCATTTTCACAGCGACAAGTAACGACACATGTACAGCAGTTATCGTCTCTCATCGGTTCACCTATATAAAAATTTCAGGAACACTTTTAGTACAATAAAAATTGCTGCTTAATTTTGTTTTCAATATTGCTTATGTATTATATTTGTTACTCGTGTCTTTCAATAGTTTTAAAACTTATGTTGTGACCAATACTCGATCGTATAATCTGTTTTTGTCAAAAATGGACATTTTACAAAATTAATTTACAAAATTAAAGGTACGTCTTAAATAATTACAAAAACATGTGTTAAAATAACACTTTCTATTTCGTAGAATTAACACTCGTCTGTTGGATGAAATGCAACATCTAATATTCAGATTTTAAGATGACAGCATCATCCTGAACTGATAAAAGTGGATCAGTTCTGTTCACTGACGTAAAATATGTTTGGTCAGTTTCACAAAATTTCTAAACGGGACAAACATGTGGGTGGTTTCTTGACATAATCATGTATTTAAATAAACCAACTATTCATTTTGCAACCATAAGTAATTTACTTTTTGATAAACGTTTTGTAACTCTCCTTTCTAAAATAATTACGTTACGACAGTAACGAAACCTATAGAAATAAGTAAATAGTTACTGATGGTCCGTGTGTCATAAGCATTGATCGACAGTTTGAAGTAGAGAAGGTGCCTTCCCACCGACGCGAGCCTTTGTAACATAAAGAAATTAGAACCTGGTGCACTTGACGAACCCTAAACTCTAAAGTGTTAGTAATTTTCGTTCCATGTAATATAAATATCGGTCTGCAAGTTGTTGTAAAATATCCTGATTCAGCTATACATCTAGTATTTTACACATTATTACATATTTAATTTCGCTGTTACCAGTTTAAATGTTACAGACCTAGACAGCGCTGGCTCATGACCTGTATTCTCTGATCATATCGGTCAGTTATCAAATTGTACTATGTACGATATCACTTTGGTTTGGTTATAGCTCAATATTTATCTTTAACTATGTTAGGTTACATGTACATCAGTTTACATCTAATACATGTAAGGGCATCTATCCGAGACACGAACCAATCTACTGGCAAGATGAATTCCACTGTTAAGTTTCTGAATACTAGTTTTTTGCTTTAGATTAGATAGAACTGTGGATAAAAAGATCAACGGTAAATACAATTTCGATCTTCAAGGTGTACCAGATCATATCCACAATTACTGGGTAGATTAGCAACAATAAGAAGATACTCCATAAACATCTGTTACTTTGTCTTCTAAAGAAATGACCTTGTTATGGCCACAATGTAAAACGTTCGACTAGTAATATTTGGGTCACCGATTCGAATATCACTTGCACACAATATCCTTTACTATTTCATCGTGGTAGTGTTTTATGTGTAGGTTAGTCTTACAAATTGTCGATGATCATCGGTAGCCTTCCTTCTGGTATTTCCCTCGTAAATCACAGAAGAATAGTAGAGAATTCCTCGTGTAGTTTAGCGCGAATATCAAAACAAATAAAAAAAATAAATATCTGTCAGTGATAAAAGAGCATAGTAATTTTAAATTAAATCAATTTCCTGTATGGTAATAGGGATAATATATTAAAATTGTGTGTTTTGTTTGTACGCAAAACTGCATACAAGTCTACCTGAACTTACCATCGTGAGAATCGAACTCCATATTCCGATATTATCAGAATAAGGTTACTGCCGATTCAATAAAACTTTTATATAGTAATTTGGTATCATCCTTATTTTATTAATTCAACATCGTAAAATTATATTCTTAAAAATATTCTCTATAGTTTCTTGTATCGATTCCTTTGTCACGAATTGGTTTTAAGACGTTATAAAAATACAATAGTACCCGTCTACAGAAGGTATAATGATTAAAGAAAAATATATTGAAGTGATTAACATTATATTTAAGCATGTTTGATATATCTAGCTAATTATATAACAAATCCTCATGAACACTTAACTGAAATGTTCAAATATATATAATAATATTTATCGAATTAGAAAGAGAACCAATATACTTTTATCGATATTCAGTGTGATAAACTGCTAACTGTTTCTCATTCTGCGAAAGATTTGAAAAATATTTACGTTAACGTTACACATTTAAAGTACGTATATCATAATAAAATTAATATCCTCTTATTGATCAGTACCATTCAATTTAAGTGTTTCTCACTCAAACAATTCACGAACATTGAAAGTTCAGAAATATAGGATTAATAATTTATTTTCAACTTTGACAACTAACAGTACATTTATCCTTTCTTTTCTTACCTTCTTCACAACACTGAGAAGTGTTATCCTTGCAGTTACACACACATTTCATCTTTCCGTTTTCACACCAGCAGGTAACGTTACAAACGCAGCTGTTCTTCTTTCTGGTTTCTACACAATCCTCGCATGAATCCTTCTTACACTCTGGACTACAACGTGCATCTCCGCATTCACAAACGACAGTAACTGTACATTTGTTTTTCCTATCTTTAGCTTCTGTACAACATTGAAATGTGTCATCCTTACAGTTACAGACGCATTTCATCTTTCCATTTTCACAGCGACAAGTAACGACACATGTACAACAGCTGTCGTCTTTCTTTGATTCACCTAATTTAAAATAAACTTTACTTACATCTTACATACAATAAAAAACTTCCTGCTTAAATTTTTCAAAATTATTTCTTTATTCTTGGTCGTATAACTTACTTCTTTTTGTCAAAAATGAAGCTTTCAAAATTTAAGTCTACAAAATTAAAATGTACGTCTTAAATAATTAGGAAAACCTTTTTTAAAATAACACTTTCTATTCCGTAGAATTAATACACGTCTGTTGGATGAAATGCAACATCGAATATTCAGATTTAAGATAACAGAATTATGATGGACTGATAAAAATAGCTCAGTTATGTTAACTGACGTAAAATATGTGTGGTCAGTCTTACCAACTGGGGAACGGAACAAACATGTAGGTGTTTTCTTGATAAACATGTATTTACATAAACTAATTATTCATTTTGCAGCTAATTTACTTACATTGATAAGAGTACAAAACTTCTGTATTTATATCGCTACAACTATCAATATTATTACAGTTCAGACAAGTGTGTTTATGAAACTCAGTTTTGTTATGAGGTAAAAGTGTTTGTATTATTCTCCAAAACTAAGTTTTAACTGTGTACCCCATGAGTATCAACTTTCACGTAGACAAGAAAATAACTTACCAGCTTTTAACATCTTCAGGGTAATTCTTCACAACTAACAACTACGGTTTGTAAACTGTTTCGTGTGTTACAATAGTAATAATTAACTTTCTTTTCTCAACAACCTCTATTTATTGAGACAATTGTTGTAACATAATGTGCCGTGTGAAACATTCAAGATAATTCAGCGGTTCGTGTGCAGCTTCTTGAATGATCTGCTAGTGGAGAATTAGTCATCACATCCATTATCTAATCATGTTTGTAGTGGTACGTGCCAGTTAATGACCACAGCAAGTTTTTATCTTATGGTATTTATCGAAGTATTAACCCCAGAGTGAACTTACGGGACAGTCATGACGGTCAATCCCACTATTCGTTGGTAAAAGAGTACCCCAAGATTTGGTGGTGGGTGGAGACGACTAGCTGCCTTCCCTCTAGTCTAACACTGCTAAATTAGGGACGGCTAGTTTAACCATTACCTTTTAATTATTGAGATTAACATTAAAGTATTTCTCTATTAAATGATGACTCAGCAAAATATATAAAGATTTTACGCCCTTGTTTATTTGTCTCTAACTATGACGAGGCAATTTTCGCTATCTGCAATCTTTAGTACTTGACCCTATCAATTCAACAATGACTTTTCAAATCTAGAATATATTTCAAACATGAAATAATATTTTAGGATTTCAACTGGTTAGACATTTATGGCTTTCGTCTCGCATTTGACCAGTAAGGTGATATAAACAAAACTAAACTAAAACTTCATGAATGTCAACATATAAAACCGCATTAGACATAGTTTTCGTGTGTCCAGACTAAATAAAAGGAATTAAGATAAAAACAGTGTTTACAAAAATTCTAATATTCAATTTTTCCATTACATCAAACAAAGAAACAAAAATGGTATATATACACTGCTGGCCAAATTCTTCGAAAGGTGAAAATAAGAAAAGAGAAAATAAAAATAAAAACGTTTTAGCATTTAATAGGAAAATGTGAACACTATGAACTTAATTTAAATACTAGCTGGTCAAAAGTTTAAGACCATACTCAAACGAAGCGTTAATCGGTAAACATGTAAGATAATTTTGTTATTTTTGTTCGAACATTAGCGCTATCAACATCTCCCACTGACATCTCCTGTGTTACATTGGGTAAAAACATGGGAAAAGCTGAAAAGCTGACAGAATTTGAACGTGGCAGAATTGTTGAGGCTCAAGAGCAAGGTTTCTCTTAACGTGCCATAGATGGTGAGATTGGATGTAGTAAAACTGCTGTTGCAAATTTGGTAGAAGACCCTGAGTTATACGAAACGAGAATTTCAAGAAGTCCGCCCAATGATATTTAGCCGGAGTTGAGCAGGATGATTCGATGGATTGTCTGGCAAGACACCAGGCTATAGTCGAACCAGATTTAGGCCCTTACGCACGTAGACTGCAGCTCAAGAACAATAAGACGCCATCTACGAGCGAAAAGCTTTAAAACCGTAAACGTCTTCAAAGGCCACGCCTCCTACACACCACAAAACGGCTTGGTTAAACTTTGTTGAGAAGCACCAAACATGGGACGTAGAAAAGTGGACAAAAGTTTAGTTCTCTGATGAGAAATTATTCAAGCTGGATAGTCCAAATGTTTTTCAATGTTACTGGCACGATAAGGAGGTTCCATCATGATCTGGGGTGCTTTCTCCTTTCATGGAACAATGGAGCTTCAAGCTATACTTGGGTGTCCAACAGCAGCTGTCGACATGGGCATGTTGGAGAGAGCATTCTTATTGACTGAAGGCCATCGCTTGAATAAAAAATGACTGAATCTTTCAGCAGGACAAAGCTGCAATCAACAATGACCGCAGGAAAAAGGACTTTCTCGTGGCGAATAACGTGATTCTTTTGGACCATCCTGCGTGTTTGCTCGAATTGAACCCCTTTAAAAATGTTTGAGAATGGATGGCATGGGAAGTTTATAGAAATAAACATCAATTCCAAACAGTGCATGATCTTCGTGAAGTCATCTTAGGATTAAAAAAACCATCCAACCTTCTGCAAATTCTTATATCAACCATGCCAAAGCGAATGTTTGAAGTTATTCGCAATGACGGCTGTGCAACACACTACTGAGACCTTTTGTTGGGCATTTTCTACCCTGTTTAGGAGTTGTTTTTGATATGGTCTTAAACTTTCGACCAGCTTGTTTTTAGACTAATTTCATAGTGTTAACATTTTCCATATTAAATGCTGAAAAAGTTCTTTTTTTCACCTTTTCTTATTTTAATATTTCGAATCTCCACTGAAATACGTGGTTGAGTTTAACAGAGAAAATGCATATTTTATCTTTATGTTCATTGCCCTTAAGATTTTGGCCAGCAGTGTATATCATTCTAAGAATGCACTGATTGAAACAGACTTTCAAACTTAAAATTAAAAGATGTGCAAAAGCACCATTTCTAATTGCAATATAATATTCACATATAATTAAATCAATATTATCATATTAAAAATAAAATCCAGATATTTCTGAAATTATCTCTAAAGTTTAATGAGTAACCTAAGACTTAATAATTCTTGAAACAAGACATATATAACTACAAACTTGAAAATGAACAGAAACCCTTTCAAAACTTCTTACCCAGTTGAATGGTGTTTAGGAATTCACAATAAATTAAATGTTTTCGGTAACTGACATCCATCTCAATACTTTTCAATAATTCATACCCAACTCATAAGTTACTCTCTCAAATGGATGCTTCTTAATAGCTTAAAACAAGGCGAATTGTTTGAACATTTAAATTATAACATAGAATGCAAATCATTGAGACTTATCTTTGACAGGGACATGGCCAGAAATGGCCATTGAGGAGGGTTAGTTTGAGTGTTTGACACATGCGCCGTAGGCGTGAAGCCATGCTAGGGGTCGTGTGGCATGTCCTCCCAGGGAAATTTTTAATAAAACGTAAAAGAAAACCCTGAATTATGCATTCTGATACCACCTTCTTAGCAAATTTCAGAATGGCACACTGAGGTGTTTGTCTTATTTTTTAATCATAAATAAATATATAGGCCTATATATATATATAATATATAACTTAAAGTTATCAGACCCAGCAAAGTAGGCCTACAGTCCTGTCATCAACCTATAATCTGTATTCAAATATCATGGACAGTATATGTTCAGATTCACTGGATTTCAAGAATTAACTTCCCAGATAAACAGTGGGTGGCACCGTAGCGAGATGGCAGCACCATGGCACTAACCTACTGCCTTTGGCGCCATGTATTCTGAATCGTTCACTATAGGTGGCGCCAATGGTACTGTGAATGTGATGTTGACAAACATGTTGTCAAGCCTCAAACAGCAAAAAACACTGCACGGGTTCTTTAAACACATTCATGAGGCTGAACCTGATCAATCTGCTGCAGCCAATCAGATTGAATCAGAATTGTCAACTGAATTGTCAGAGTTATCACCTTGGCCAATGCTACCACTACCACTTCAGGGTCAGTCTGAGACATTGAAAATTTCATTTCTGGTGATGTCAGCATTGGTAAACAGGTAAGTCGACTCCTCATAAAATTTATTTTGCGTTAAAAATTATGCAAACACTCTGCATCGTTGGCTTTCACAGTGGAGATGGCTACTCTACAGTCAACATGCAAAGGGTTCTTTCTGCAAGTATTGTTGTCTTTTGCTCTGATGGAAGTCAGAAATTGGGACAACTAGTGAAATTTCCATACACAAACTGGAAAAAGGCTGTTGAATACTTCAATGCACAAGAATTGAAATAGTATTACCAAGACAGCAAAAACAAAGCTAACAATCTTCTACAGGTCGTAAACACAAGTTCATCTGTGCACTTTCAGCTTGATGCAACTTACAAGCAAGAAATTGAACAGAACCGGCAATATTTAATTCTTATTATTAATATTATATTGCTGTGTGGGAGACAAAATTTAAATACGAGGGGAAAATATGATTCTAGTCCAATGTTTCTTGGTGAAACTGATGAGGAGCCCATAATAACTATGGGAATTTTTTGAGTACAAACAGACAGTTCAGATAAGACCTATCTGACTTCATAAATTCTAAATGAAATCATCTACGCCTGTAATACTCATGTTCTTGATGCTTTGGTTAACAGGGTAATGCTGCAAAGTTTTACTCAATATTAGCTGATGAAACAACAGATATTTCAGGCATTGAACACTTTTTTGCTGTGTGTTAGATATTTGCATGCCAATGACAACTCTGTTGCAACAAGCGAAGATGTTTTGCAATTTATACCTGGTTGTGATGTGACAGACAGAAACTTGGCTGGTTTCATCATAAACAATCTGACAAAATATGGTACTAACATGGCTACCTGCGAGGACAAGGGTACGAAGGGGCTACCTCTATGAGTAAGGAATTCAATGGTGTCCAGAGACAGATAACTGATTATTTCCCAATTGTACCCTATGTACACTAGAGTGCTCATTCCCAAAACTCGGCAATTTCTGATACTTGTAAAAAAATTCTGTGCGAAATTATATGAGAGTAATTTCTAGCATTGAAAACTTTCTCAATACATCCAAACTAAAGCACGTTTTGGCTCTTTCGGTAGAGAGTAAAGCACCTAAATAAAAAAAAAAGTTTGAAAGATCTCTGGAATAAGATATTTATTAAAATACTAGCACTTCTAAACGTGGCATAAATATTTGTTTTTTACGCTAATTTTCTGACACTTCGTCAAATTTAAAAATTAGTTGGGCTCTATAACATATAAAGATTACAAAGATTAAAACAAAACATAATAAAACTCGACTACAACGTACTAAAATGGAATTTATCCTTGTAATAAATATCAACATTTGTTTTCTTGTTCTAAACACAAATTTACATAACGACGTTATTATGTTTTCCCATCACATGTATCCAAACCGAAGTTTTATTGCCGTTAGCATGTAGCTTATCGTAACGAGGTAAAAATAGGTAGAGAAACATTTTTGTGTGTAGTACATGTTTCTGATAGAGATTGTATTTAACCATTCCATCCATTAACGCGCAGATAACAATTAGATTGTTTCATTTATTGAAATATATTACCACTTGAAATACACTACTAAAATATAATTGTTAGTAGTCTATCCTAGATATATTTGTAGTCTCCTTTTTTAACTTGTATAAATCAATATCCAAGTCGTTTCATAAAGTTTTATTATTTCTAAACATTAAGTTTATATCTATTTACATTTTATATTTAAATTTTAAATTATATTTTAATTTCCTTCACTTATTTCTATTTTAAGTTTTTTAATATCATGTTAATTTCAGGAAATTATTTTTCCACGTTTGAAAACCAATTTGCTTAATCATTAGTTTGTGAAAGAATAAAAGTTTTAAAACACTGAATAAAATAAATAGTTCAAAATTGTTGTAAATATCTAGTTGTCACACTCTGGACTTTCACAAATTTGATTCACTATGACATTTTAATTCAGCCAACAGTATCATGTATATATTCTGAATTCTCTTTTTTTTTAATGTCATGCTACCAACCACCTCAAGTGCTATAAAAGTACCGTAAGTTTATCCTATACAATTGAGGTTATCCTGAATTGAATGACAATCTACAAATTTATTATTGCCTCCATTTCAAATCAAATAAAACACATCTAATAAATAATAATCATAACTCAGTATTTTATACTTTAAACATTACCTTTTAATGATTTATATTAACTATAAAGTAAATGGTGACTCAGCAAAATGAATGAAGATTTAATATCACACCTAATTTATTTGTCTCTAACTATGACAAAACAGATTTTCTTTATCTCCAATCTTTACTAATTGACCCTATCAATTCAACAATGACTTTGCAAATCTAGAATATATTTCAAAGATTAAATAATATTTTTAGGATTTAAACTGGTTAGAAATATATGACTCTCGTCTCGGATTTAACTAGTAAGGTGAAATAAACGAAACGAAACTAAAATATTCATAAAAGTCAAAATATATGGCTGCATTAAACGTAGTTTTCGTTTGTTAAGACTAAATTCGAGATTCCGTGGTTTGTAACCGTCTAATTCGGAAAATGTGTTACACATATTATGGACAAAGTACAAAGGTGACAGGAGAAACTGTTCTTCAAGCAGACAATAGTCCAAAAATAAAAGAGTACATTAATACCATGGTCTCTAAGTCATTAGCTCTACATTATTATCCATCAGTTACCTTTACCGGAAAATTTTAAAAAACTACATAGAATATTTAGCGTTTACACCAATCCCCAAAATGTTAAAATTTCTCTCTATCTAAAATGTTCTCTTGATAAGTTTTATGCTATAAAGTTCTCTATTGAGAAAAGCAAAAAAGATAAAACTTTCAGCACTTTAGTATAATATGAAGAATTTACATTTACAAGAAAAACAGGAAATAAATATATATCACAAAAGTTTTGTGATTTTATGTAATGGCCCAATTGAACAGTCATTAACCTACTGCTGGTAATATATATATATGTATATACACGCCCAACATAACAGACAATAAAAGGAATCAAGGTAAGAACAGTATTTATGAAGCTTCTAATATTCAACTTTCCATTACGTCAAACAAAGAAACAAAATTGCTATACAGATATTATTCTACGATTGCCACAGACTTTCAAATCTAAGATTAAAAGATGGGCAAAAGTACCATTCTTAATTACAATATAAAATTCCCCTGTATTCAAATTAATATAAACACATTAAAATAAAATCTAATTATTTCTCAAATTATTGTAAATTATGTTTTAAGTTTGATGAGTGACCTAAGACTTAATAAATCTTGAAACAAGACATTTATAACAACAAACAGAACGACTCCATATTTTAATAGTATTATCCCAGTCAGTGAATGTCGAAACTGAATAGAAAACTATCCAAAACTTCACAACCAGCGAACTGATTTTCAGTAGTTCAAAATAAGGTAAATGTTTTCAATAATTCATACTCATCTTAATGCTGTTCAAAACTTAACACTCAACTGAATAATTCTGTCAACTTCACAAAAAGTCAAAACTGAAAGTTATTCAAGAATGTTTTCGTTTCAAACTTAAATGAGTTTTTTTTTCATAGTTCGTACTCTGTGAATATTTTACCAATGCTTCATACTTAAGTGAAATCTATCCAACACTTGAATTTTAACAAGGTCTGAAAGTACATGAGACTAAATTCAGGATATTGGGTGGTATACGAAAGTGTGTCACTGAGTCTACTATAACAAAGTTAAAAATAAAAACATGTATTTTTATTATAGGAAATAATTCGATCGTTTAACTTGAAAAACTATAATTTAATACCGAAAGTGTACCGCCACAAAGATGGCGAGTTTACAGGAAATTGCAGAAGCACACATGTTCAACACAGTTAATACACTTATCTGTTTACCAAGAGTAACATATCTTCGTCGATTTTTCCTCGTTAAATTCTATGACAGTTTCGCAATGACCACAGAGAAAACAAATTTATAGATCTAGAAACGAACTTTTTTATTGCGCATTGTATCATTTTCTATTGTGGTACTTTGATACTTCACCACATTAATTCAACAATAACTTTACAAATTTCAAATAAGTTTCAAAATTAAACTGGTGTTTGTGTAATTTGAACTGACGAGAAACATCTTTTACTTTTTCTTTCAAAAAAATGGTTTGTTTGTTTTTCACTTTCGCGCAAACCTACAGTAAAGCTATCTGCACTCGCCGTCCCTGATTGTGCAGTGTCAAACGAAGGCAGATAGTCATCACTAACAACCGCCACCTCTTGGGATACTCTTTTACCAGCTACTCTCTCAACTTAATGATTCTTCATAGTTATAACAAAGTGAATAGTTTCAACAATTAAATTTTTATATAGAATGCAAGTCAACGAGACTGATATTTGGAGAGATAAAGAAAGATATCACAGCTTCTGGTATTAGGAAAATCAAAATATTTATATAATCTAATAAAGAATTAGATATTGTTACCCCCAAAAAATACACTTTACTTCCAGAGGTGTTGACCACGAAAACACGGAATTCAGAAAGCTGGACGGATTGTGTTCCACTTTTATAATTTACTAAAAGTGTTCGTGTTCAGAGTATTGTGGCATTTATAAATTTTACAGAAAAAAATCGTCGTAGAACTTTTCTCCCACAAATCCTAGAGATTACGCCGAAAATGACGTTATAGAACTAAGCAACGAGATTTTGTATTGAATATTATATTGCCATCGTTTTTTGCCTTATCAAATTTTGACTTTTTATAATAAACTGGTAATTGTGTATAAACTAATCACAAGTTTGTTTCAATTTTCTGATAATAAAATAAAAATTCACAAAAAATTAAATTCTCTATGAAATCCAAAACATCAGGCCTTATGTGATTCGTGTCTCAAGAGTAAATCACAAGATTCGTTGGTTCACTTTTAAAGAAAACTTTTATAAATGTTGTTGAACTAAATAATGACGATCAAATCCCAGTATAAAACAAAAGATTGTTGATGTGTATAGCTATCCTTCTCTCTAGAAATTTTAGGATATTGTTATATTTATAAGGCATTTTAGTATTCTTAATTTACCACAAACGTTTAATTCTTTAAGTAACATTGTGTTAAAGTAGTCAACTTCAGACTAAATTTTATCTTTAATTAGGCTTATGATTTTAGCTGTTGTTGTATAGTGTCAGTCATATAGTCGGCCTAATGAATACTGGCACGCAGATACGTTAAGTTCTGGAATAGCAGGCCTACTTCTTAAATATTCTTTATTTACTTGAATCAACGTTTCAATATTACGACTTTATCGGAGATGTTGTAGAACAGATTAGTCGATCAAAATGTTTTGATAATAATTAATGTTTTATTTAAGTTTGCTTTACGTTCAAATTCCGTTTCATGCTCTACAGGCCTAAATCTAAAGAAACAAATCTAGACTATAGCTCCAACGATTACTTATATTTCCATAATGGTGTGAAAACAAAAAAAAATGACATATAAATGAAATGTACTAAAAATATAAGGTAATTAAGGAATATTATATGTTGTGGTATATTTTATCTATATTTTGTTTTATAATTACTATGTGTGAAGTCAAAGAAATGATATCGTAAGTGTAATTTTTTAAGAATATATTTTACGTGTTTATGTGACATACAATCTGGGTAGAAAATTTTATATTCTCGCGTATTAATTCACATTACGTACATTACTCTCACAACATATAGGCCTAGTAATACTTTTGTTTTCAAAATTTAGTTCCCTGAAAAATACATACTTTACTGTAGAACAACAAATCTTCATAATATTCATGTTTAATATAAATATGCATTATTATTTCATGCGTTAATAGAATGTAAAATTATACCGGATATTTCTGTTTTTGGCTGTGTTGTTTCTACAACCTTAAAATTATAGCGGGCGCAAAATTCCTCAAGTTTGTTATAATAGTATAATCACTAGAATTAAATTATCTAATTTTTGAACTTTTCTCAAAAGTAAAATTATTACATTATATTTGTAATGAAAATAACTTATATACCTATAATAATACGCAAGTAAACAGTTACTGACGCTCCATTGTATCGTAAGCTATGATCGAACGTTTCAAGAAGAGATTGTACCTTTTCACCCGACGGCAGCCTATGACGAAATAAGGCCTGTCATGGTCATGTGGTTATTGGGCGCTACTCGAAATCCGATCGTCACGGGTTTGAATCCCCTTCATACTAAACATAGTGGCCCCTTACAGCCGTGTGGGTGTTATAACTTTATGGTCAATCTACTGTTCGTTTCATGTAATCTAAATAATGGTCTAACATTTTTTGTAAAATATCTTGATTCAGCTTTGTTAACAACTGGTACCATTTTCTAAGTTACAGGTTAAGTTGCTTCTACATTGTCTTAAATTCAGTTGTCAGTTTATAGGATAAGTTTTGTTAAAAATCGAACTATTGGTATATAAATATTTAGGTTGGATAAAAGTAAATAAAAAAAATTTTTTAGCAAATCAAGAAAGAAAACTAATAGCGCATGCCCACAGAATCAATGGACAGTTGATTATAGCCTACTTTGTTGAGTGCTCTATATATATATATATATATATATTATTCTAAATTCGGTACACCATAATTCTAACAATAAGACTGGTGAAAACTAGTTTTGTGCACCACTTTGCTTTCCTAGTTCAAAGAACACCGTTAACTCATGACCTCTCTTCTCTGTTAAAATTACAATTTTACTCAGTACGATATCACTTTAGTTTGGTTATAGCTCTAGTGTTTAGCTGAAATAATATTATAGCTAGTACAACTTGAATTACAAGTACAAACACAGTATTATAATAAATGTTTGTATTAGATTAGTATATTTTGAATTACGTAAATACATCTGTCTGACACACGAAGCAGTTTACTGGCAAGAGAAGTTCCACTGATAATATCCTGGATAGTAGTTGTAACAAGAAAGCAAATGAACCTCTGGATAAAGGTGAAATGACAATCATAAAATGAATCCTGAAGCAGTACAACAATAGTTGGCGGTAACTCATGATAACTAGCTGCCTTCTTTCCAGTTTTTACTATTAAATTACAGACAGCTAAGGCAAACAACACTCGTGTAAATTTAAACATTAAAAATAAATACTGAATATCAAATTGAAAATTTAGAAATTTCTCATCTTATTTCAAATTACACTGTGGTAATGATGATGAATTTTTATACAAAAAATCCGTGTGTGTTTTTTTAAGACACAAACTGTACGTTAGTCTTTTTTGCACTAAGTATTGAAAAATAGAAGTCCACATTCTGATATTATACGATGAAGAATACTGGTGACCAATAAATGTTCATACAAGAATTTCATGTAGTTTATTTTATTAATTCAACATCACAACATTGTATTCCTAAAAGCCACTGTAGCTTCTTATATTGATTACTCATTCACAAATCTAATGGTGCTAGTCTGTTGATGGTACAAAGATTAAATTGAAAAAAACATTATAAAACCAATTAACATTTTGACTTCACTATGTTTGATGTATCTAGATAGCTAATTGTTTAAATAATTATCTATCATCAATTAAACATTTAAACTTTATATAATCACATTTATCAAATTGAAAAGAGAACCAACATACATTAATCCGTATTCGGTTTGGTATAGTACTAACCGTCTCTCTAGAATACAGTGAAATATATGTAAAATACTTATTACAATTTTAAATTACGTTTTTCATCTTCAAATTAATTTTCTCTTGCTGTTAATTCATGCCATCAATTTACGAGTTTCAGTCAAATAATTCACCATCATTAAAATTTCAGTAGTATGGGATAAGTCCTTTCATCTTTAACACTCACAAGTAACAGTACATTTATCCTTTCCGTCTTTACAACACTGAGAACTGTTACCCTTGGAGTTACAAACACATTTCATCTTTCCGTCTTCACAGCAACAGGTAACGGTACAAACGCAGCTGTTCTTCTTTCTGGTTTCTACACAATCCTGGCATGACTCCTTCTTACAGACTGGACTACAACGTGTATCTCCGCTTTCACAAACAACAGTAACTGTACATTTGTGTTTCTCATCTTCAGCTTCAGTACAACATTGAGATGTGTCATCCTTACAGTTACAGATGCATTTCATCTTTCCATTTTCACAGCAACAAGTAACGACATATGCAGCAGTTATCGTCTCTCATTGTTTCACCTATATAAAATATCAGGAACACTTTTAGTACAATAAAATTGCTGCTTGATTTTGTTTTTTTTTCAATATTACTTATGTATTATATTTCTTACTCGTGTCTTTCAATAGTTTAAAACTTATGTTGTGACCGATACTCGATCGTATAATCTGTTTTTGTCAAAAATGGACCTTTTACAAAATTAATTTACAAAATTAAAGGTACGTCTTAAATAATTACAAAAACATGTGTTAAAATAACACTTTCTATTTCGTAGAATTAACACTCGTCTGTTGGATGAAATGCAACATCTAATATTCAGATTTAAGATGACAGCATCATCCTGAACTGATAAAAGTAGATCAGTTCTGTTCACTGACGTAAAATATGTTTGGTCAGTTTCACAAAATTTCGAAGCGGGACAAACATGTGGGTGGTTTCTTGAGATAATCATGTATTTAAATAAACTAACTATTCATTTTGCAACCAAAGTAATTTACTTTTGATAAGAGTACAAACTTGTATTTATATCTCTACAACTAATAATATTACAGTTCACATTTGTTTTAAGGAACCTATTGTTTTGAGGTAAAAGTGTTTGTATTACCTCTAAACCTAAGTTTTAACTGTGTACCCCATGAGTAACAACTTTCACGTAGACAAGTAAATAACACATACCAGCTTTTTCCATCTTTAGGGTAATTCTACACAACTAACAACAACTACGGTTTGTAAACTGTTTCGTGTGTTACAATAGTAATAACTAGTTTTCTTTTTTCTCAACAACCTCTATTTATTGAGACAATTTTTGTAACATAATGTGCCGTGTGAAACATTCAAATAATATCATTCAGCGGTTCGTAAAAGCAGCTTCTGAAATGATCTGCTAGGGGACAATTAGTCATCATCCATCCATTATTTAATCATGTTTGTAGTGGTACGTGCCAATTAGCGACCACAGCAAGTTTTATCTTATGGTATTTATCGAAGTATTAACCCCAGAGTGGACTTACAGGACAGTCATGGACGGTCAATCCCACTATTGGTTGGTAAAAAAAGTAGCCCAAGATTTGGTGGTGGGTGGAGACGACTAGCTGCCTTCCCTCTAGTCTAACACTGCTAAATTAGGGACGGCTAGCACATGTAGCCTCTCTAGTTGTTTAGCGCGAAATTAAAAAAAAAACAACAAATAAAATCAATTTATATGTAAACGAGCTCATTTCGGTTGAAAAAATTTTTTTACGTAAGGCTCCTCTACGTAAATTTTTCTAAACCCAAACGAGTCTTTACAAGTATATTTTGTCTACAAGGGTTTTCTCGACATCACCAAATAAACAATTTCAAGTGAAATTATTATTCTACGTTTGAACCAATTTCCTTGAGGATCAGTTTGTTAAAAAAAATAACAGCACAGGGACACTGAATAAAAATAAATAGTTAAAAATTGTTTTGAATACCAGATGCTACATCTCGAGTTTCACAAATTTCACAGACGATTGCTTTTAGTTCAGACAACAGTAATATGTGTCTATAGAATATTTTTATACATAATGTTACGTTCCAAATCAGCTCGTCTTTAAAGTTCCATAATTTTATTCTACGCCCATAAAATTATGCTAAATTGTATAACAACCTGAAAATTTACTATTCTTGCTATTTCAAATCAAGTGAGTAAAACTACTACAATAAATCTCAAATACCACAATCCTAAGTCGATATCCTATAGTTCAACCATTACCTTTTAATTATTGAGATTAACATTAAAGTATTTCTCTATTAAATGATGACTCAGCAAAATATATAAAGATTTTACGCCCTTGTTTATTTGTCTCTAACTATGACGAGGCAAATTTTCGCTATCTGCAATCTTTAGTACTTGACCCTATCAATTCAACAATGACTTTTCAAATCTAGAATATATTTCAAACATGAAATAATATTTTAGGATTTCAACTGGTTAGACATTTATGGCTTTCGTCTCGATTTGACTAGTAAGGTGATATAAACAAAACTAAACTAAAACTTCATGAATGTCAACATATAAAACCGCATTAGACATAGTTTTCGTGTGTCCAGACTAAATAAAAGGAATCAAGATAAAAACAGTGTTTACAAAACTTCTAATATTCAATTTTTCCATTACATCAAACAAAGGAACAAAATGCTATATATACACTGCTGGCCAAATTCTTCGAAAGGTGAAAAGAAGAAAAGAGAAAATAAAATAAAAACGTTTTAGCATTTAATAGGAAAATGTGAACACTATGAAATTAGTTTAAATACTAGCAGGTCAAAAGTTTAAGACAATACTGAAACGAAGCGTTAATCGGTAAACATATAACTAAATTTAGTTATTTTTGTTCGTACATTACCGTTGTCAACATCTCCCACTGACATCTCCTGTGTAACATTGGGTAGAAATATGGGAAAGGCTAAAAAGCTGACAGAATTTGAACGTGGCAGAATTGTCGAGCTGCAAGAGCAAGGTTTCTCTTAACGTGCCATCGATGGTGAGATTGTGTAGTAAAACTGCTGTTGCAAATATCGTAGAAGACCCTGAGTTATACGAAACGAGAATTTCTGAAGTCGGCCCAAAGATATTCAGCCGGGGTTGAGCAGGAAAATTCGATGGATTGTCCGGCAAGACACCAGGCAATAGTCGAACCAGATTAAGGCCCTTACGCACGTAGACTGCAGCTCAAGAACAATAAGACGCCATCTACGAGCGAAAAGCTTTAAAAACCGTAAACGTCTTCAAAGGCCACGCCTCCTTACACACCACAAAACGGCTTGGTTAAACTTTGCGAGAAGGACCAAACATGGGACGTAGAAAAGTGGAAGAAGATTTAGTTCTCTGATGAGAAAATATTCAACCTGATAGTCCAGACGGCTTCCAATGTTACTGAAACGATAAGGAGGTTCCATCATGATCTGGGGTTCTTTCTCCTTTCATGGAACAATGGAGCTTCAGGATATACAGGGGTGTCCAACAGCAGCTAGCTACATGGGCATGTTGGAGAGAGCATCTTTATTGACTGAAGGCCATCGCTTGTATGAAAATGACTGAATCTATCAGCAGGACAAAGCTGAAATCAACAATGCCCACAGGACAAAGGACTTTCTCGTGGCGAATAACGTGATTCTTTTGGACCATCCAGTGTGTTCACCCGAATTGAACCTCTTTGAAAATGTTTTGGATGGCATGGGAAGTCTATAAAAAGAGACATCAATTCCAAACAGTGCATGGTCTTCGTTAAGCCATCTTGGAATAACATTCCAGCCAGCCTTCTGAAAACTCTTATATCGTCCATGCCAAAGCGAATTTCTGAAGTTATTCGCAATGACGGCTGTGCAACACATTACTGAGACCTTTTGTTGGGCATTTTCTACCCTGTTTAGGAGTTCTTTTTGATATGGTCTTAAACTTTCGACCAGCTTGTATTTAGACTAATTTCTAGTGTTAACATTTTCCATATTAAATGCTGAAAAGTTTTTTATTTTATTTTCCCTTTTCTTATTTTAATATTTCGAAGCTCCACTGAAATACGCGGTTGAGTTTAACAGTGCAAATGCATATTTTATCTTTATGTTCATTGCCCTTAAGATTTTGGCCAGCAGTGTATATCATTCTAAGAATGTACTGATTGACACAGACTTTCAAACTTAAAATTAAAAGATGTGCAAAAGCACCATTCCTAATTCCAATATAATATTCACATGTAATTAAATCAATATTATCATATTAAAAATAAAATCCAGATATTTCTGAAATTATCTCTAAAGTTTAATGAGTAACCTAAGACTTAATAATTCTTCAAACAAGACATATATAACTACAAACTTGAAAGTGAACAGAAACCTTTTTCAAAACTTCTCACCCAGTTGAATGGTGTTTAGGAATTCACAATAAATTAAAAGTTTTCGGTAACTGACATTCATCTCAATACTTTTCAATAATTCATACCCAACTCATAAATTATTCTCTCAAATGGATGCTTCTTAATAGCTTAAAACAAGGCGAATTGTTTGAACAATTAAATTATAACATAGAATGCAAATCATTGAGACTTATCTTTGGACAGGGACATAGCCAGAAATGGCCATTGAGGAGGGTTAGTTTGAGTGTTTGACTCATGCGCCGCAGGCGTGAAGCCATGCTAGGGGGGTCGTGTGGCATATCCTCCCAGGGAAATTTTTTAATAAAAAACGTAAAAGAAAACCCTGAATTATGCATTCTGAGATCACCTTCTTAGGAAATTTCAGAATGGCACACTGAGGTGTTTGTCTTATGTTTTAATCATAAATAAATATATAGGCCTATATATATATATATAATATATAACTTAAAGTTATCAGACCCAGCAAAGTAGGCCTACAGTCTTGTCATCAACATATAAAATATATTTTCAATCAGGAGAGTGCAAATATATGTATAGTGCCTATAATCTGTATTCAAATATCATAGACAGTGTATGTTCAGATTCACTGATTTCAAGAATTAACTTCACAGATAAACAGTGGGTGGCACCGTGGCGGGCTGGCAGCACCATGGTACTAACCTACTGCCTTTGGCGCCATCTATTGTGAATCATTCACTATAGGTGGCGCCAATGGTACTGTGAATGTGATGTTGTCAAGTCTCAAAAAGCAAAAGACACTGCACGGGTTCTTTAAACACTTTCATGAGGCTGAACCTGATCAATCTGCTGCAGCCAATCAGATCGAATCAGAATTGTCAACTGAATTATCAGAGTCATCACCTTGGCCAATGCTACCACTACCACTTCAGGTCCAGTCTGAGACATTGAAAGTTCATCTGTCCACTTTCAGCTTGATGCAACTTAGAAGCAAGAAATTGAACAGAACCGGCAATATTTAATTCTTACTATTAATATTGTATTGCTGTGTGGCAGACAAAATTTAAATACGAGGGGAAAATATGATTCTAATCCAATGTTTCTTGTTGAAACTGATGAGGAGTCCATCAATAACTATGGGAATTTTGAGTACAACAGATAGTTCAGATAAGGCCTATCTGAGTTCTTAAATTCAAAATGAAATCATCTACGCCTGTAATACTCATGTTCTTGATGCTTTGGTTAACAGTGTAATGCTGCAAAGTGTTACTCAATATTAGCTGATGAAACAACAGATATTTCAGGCATTGAACAGTTTTGCTGGTGTTAGATATTTGCATGCCAATGACAACTCTTTTGCAGTAAGAGAAGATGTTTTGCAATTTATACCTTGTTGTGATGTGACAGACAGAAACTTGGCTGGTTTTATCATAAACAATCTGACAAAATATGGTACTAACATGGCTTACCTGCGAGGACAAGGGTACGAAGGGGCTACCTCTATGTAAGGAATTCAATGGTGTCCAGAGACAGATAACTGATTATTTCCCAATTGTACCCTATGTACACTGGAGTGCTCATTCCTAAACTTGGCAATTTCTGATGCTTGTAAAGAAGTTTTGTGCGAAATTGCATGAGAGTAATTTCTAGCATTGAAAACTTTATCAATTCATCCAAACTAAAGCACGTTTTGGCTCTTTCGGTAGAGAGTAAAGCTCTAAATAAAAAAAAGTTTGAAAGATCTCTGAATAAGATATTTATTAAAATACTAGCACTTCAAAACGTGGCATAAATATTTTTTTTTACGCTAATTTTCTGACACTTCGTCAAATTTAAAAATTAGTTGGGCTCTATAACAAATAAAGATTACAAAGATTAAAACAAAACATAATAAAACTTGACTACAACGTACTAAAATGGAATTTATCCTTGTAATAAATATCAACATTTGTTTTCTCGTTCTAAACACAAATTTACATAACGACGTTATTATGTTTTCCCATCACATGTATCCAAACCGAAGTTTTAGTACCTTTAGCATGTAGCTTATCGTAACGAGGTAAAAATAGGTAGAGAAACATTTTTGTGTGTAGTACATGTTTCTGATAGAGATTGTATTTAATCATTCCATCCATTAACGCGCAGATAACAATTAGATTGTTTCATTTATTGAATTATATTACCTCTTGAAATACACTACTAAAATATAATTGTTAGTAGTCTGTCCTAGATATATTTGTAGTCTCCTTTTGTAACTTGTATAAATCAATATCCAAGTCGTTTCATAAAGTTTTATTATTTCCAAACATTTAGCTTATATCTATTTACATTTTATATTTAAATTTTAAATTATATTTTTATTTCTTTCACTTATTTCTATTTTAAGTTTTTTAATATCATGTTAATTTCAGGAAATTATATTTCCACGTTTGAAAACCAATTTGCTTAATCAATAGTTTGTGAAAGAATAAAAGTTTTTAAACACTGAATAAAAATAAATAGTTCAAAATTGTTGTAAATATCTACTTGTCACACTCTGGACTTTCACAAATTTGATTAACTATGACATTTTTAATTCAGCCAACAGTATCATGTATATATTCTGAATTTATTTTATTTAATGTCATGCTACCAACCACCTCAAGTGCTATAAAAGTACCGTAAGTTTATCCTATACAATTGAGTTTATCCTGAATTGAATGACAATCTACAAATTTATTATTGCCTCTATTTCAAATCAAATAAAACACATCTAATAAATAATAATCATAACTCAGTATTTTATAGTTTAAACATTACCTTTTAATGATTTATATTAAGTATAAAGTATTTATACAGTAAATGTTGACTCAGCAAAATAAATGAAGATTTAATATCACACCTTTGTTTATTTGTCTCTAACTATGACAAAGCAGATTTTCTTTATCTCCAATCTTTACTAATTGACCCTATCAATTCAACAATGACTTTGCAAATCTAGAATATATTTCAAAGATTAAATAATATTTTTAGGATTTAAACTGGTTAGAAATATATGACTCTCGTCTCGGATTTAACTAGTAAGGTGAAATAAACGAAACTAAACTAAAATATTCATAAAAGTCAAAATATATGGCTGCATTAAACGTAGTTTTCGTGTGTTAAGACTAAATCCGAGATTTCGTGGTTTGTAACCGTCTAATGCGGAAAATGTGTTACACATATTATGGACAAAGTACAAAGGTGACAGAAGAAACTGTTCTTCAAGCAAACAATAGTCCAAAAATAAAAGAGTACATTAATACCATGGTCTCTAAGTTATTAGCTCTACATTATTATCCATCAATTGCCTTTACCGGAAAATTTAAAAACTACATAGAATATTTAGCGTTTACACCAATCCCAAAATGTTAAAATTTCTCTCTATCTAAAATGTTCTTGATCAGTTTTATGCTATAAAGTTCTCTATTGAGAAATACAAAAGATAAAACTTTCAGCACTTTAGTATAACATGAAGAATTTACATTTACAAGAAAAACAGGAAATAAATATATATCACAAAAGATTTGTGATTTTATGTAATGGCCCAATTGAACAGTCATTTATCTACTGCTGGTAATATATATATATATATATATACACGCCCAACATAACAGACAATAAAAGGAATCAAGGTTAGAACAGTATTTATGAAGCTTCTAATATTCAACTTTTCCATTACTTCAAACAAAGAAACAAAATTGCTATACAGATATCATTCTAAGATTGCCACAGACTTTCAAATCTAAGATTAAAAGATGGGCAAAAGCACCATTCTTAATTACAATATAAAATTCCCCTGTATTCAAATTAATATAACACATTAAAAATAAAATCTAATTATTTCTGAAATTATTGTAAATTATGTTTTACGTTTGATGAGTGACCTAAAACTTAATAAATCTTGAAACAAGACATTTATAACAACAAACAGAACGACTCCATATTTTAATAGTATTATCCCAGTCAGTGAATGTCGAAACTGAATAGAAAACTATCCAAAACTTCACAACCAGCGAACTGATTTTCAGTAGTTCACAATAAGATAAATGTTTTCAACAATTCATACCCATCTTAATGCTGTTCAAAACTTAACACTCAACTGAATAATTCTATCAACTTCACAAAAAGTCAAAACTAAAAGTTCTTCATGAATGTTTTCGTTTCAAACTTAAATGAGTTTTTTTTCATAGTTCGTACTCTGTGAATATTTTACAAATGCTTCGTACTTAAGTGAAATCTTTCCAACACTTGAATTTTAACAAGGTCTGAAAGTACATGAGACTAAATTCAGGATATTGGGTGGTATACGAAAGTGTGTCACTGTGTCTACTATAACAAAGTTAAAAAATAAAACATGTATTTTATTATAGGAAATAATTCGATCGTTTCACTTGAAAAACTATAATTTAACACCGAAAGTGTACCGCCACAAAGATGCCGAGTTTACAGGAAATTGCAGAAGTACACATGTTCAACACAGTTAATACACTTATGTGCTTACCAAGAGTAACATATCTTCGTCGATCTTTCCTCGTTAAATTCTATGACATTTTGGCAATGACCACAGAGAAAACAAATTTATAGATCTAAAAATTACCTTTTTTATTGCGCATTGTATCATATTCTGTTGTGGTACTATGATACTTCACCATATTAATTCAATAATAACTTTACAAATTTCAAATAAGTTTCAAAATTAAACTGGTGTTTGTGTAATTTGAACTGACGAGAAACATCTTTTAACTTTTCTTTCACAAAAATGGTTTGTTTGTTTTTCACTTTCGCGCAAACCTACAGTAAGGCTATCTGCACTCGCCGTCCCTGATGTTGCAGTGTCAAACGAAGGCAGATAGTCATCACTAACAACCGCCACCTCTTGGGATACTCTTTTACCAGCTACTCTCTCAACTTAATGCTTCTTCATAGTTAAATCAAATTGAATAGTTTCAACGATTAATCTTTTACATAGAATGCAAGTCAACGAGACTGATATTTGGAGAGATAAAGAAAGATATCACAGCTTCTGGTATTAGGAAAATCAAAATATTTATATACTCTAATAAAGAATTAGATATTGTTACCCCAAAAAAATACACTTTACTTCCAAAGGTGTTCGACCACGAAAACATGGAATTCAGAAAGCTGGACGGATTGTGTTCCACTTTTATAATTTACTAAAAGTGTTCGTGTTCAGAGTATTGTGGCATTTATAAATTTCACAGAAAACATTGTAGAACTTTTCTCCCACAAATCCTAAAGATTACGCGGAAATTGACGTTATAGCACTAAGCAACGAGATTAAATCACAAGATTCGTTGGTTCACTTTAAAAAAAATTTATAAATGTTGTTGAACTGAATAATGACGATCAAATCCCACTATAAAACAAAAGATTGTTGATGTGTATAGCTATCCTCTCTAGAAATTTTAGGATATTGTTATATTTATAAGGCATTTTAGTAATCTTAATTTACTACAAACATTTAATTCTTTAAGTAACATTGTGTCAAAGTAGTCAACTTCAGACTAAATTTTATCTTTTTTTAAGTTATGATTTTAGCTGTTGTTGTATAGTGTTAGTCATATAGTCGGCCTAATGAATACTGGCACGCAGATACGTTATGTTCTGGAATAGCAGGCATACTTCTTAAATATTCTTTATTTACTTGAATCAACGTTTCAATATTACGACTCTATCGGAGATGTTGTGATAATAATTAATGTTTTATTTAAGTTTGCCTTACGTTCAAATTCCGTTTCATGCTCTACAGGCCTAAATCTAAAGAAACAAATCTAGACTATAGCTCCAACGATTACTTATATTTCCATAATGGTGTGAAAACAAAAAAATGACATATATAAATGATACAAACTAAAATGTAAGGTAATTAAGGAATATTATATGTTTGTGGTATATTTTATCTATATTTTGTTTTATAATTACTATGTGTGAAGTCAAAGAAATGACATCGTAAGTGTAATTTTTAAGAATAATTATATGTTTATGTGACATACAATCTGAGTAGAATTTTTATTCTCGCGTATTAATTCACATTACGTACATTACCTCACAACATATAGGCCTAGTAATATTTTTTGTTTTCAAAATTTAGTTCTCCTGAAAAATACATACTTTACTGTAGAACAACAAATCTTCGTAATATTCATATTCATGTTTAATATAAATATGCATTATTATTTCATGCGTTAATAGAATGTAAAATTCTACCGGATATTTCTGTTTGGCTGTGTTGTTTCTACAACCTTAAAATTATAGCTTGCGCAAAATTCCTCAAGTTTGTTATAATAGTAGAATCACTGGAATTAAATTATCTAATTTTTTGGAACTTTTCTAAAGTAAAATTATTACATTATATTTGAAATAATGAAAATAACTTAGATACCCATACGCAAGTAAACAGTTACTGACGCTCCATGGTATCGTTAGCTATGATCGAACGTCAGCAAGAGATGGTACCTTTTTATCCGGCGGCAGCTATGACGAAATAAGGCCTGTCATGGTCATGTGGTTAGTGGACGCTACTCGAACTGATCGTCACGGGTTGAATCCCTTCACACCAAACATAGTGGCCCCACAGCCGTGTTAAGTGTTATAACTTTATGGTCAATCTACTGTTCGTTTCATGTAATCTAAATAATGTTGTAACATTTGTTGTAAAATATCTTGATTCAGCTTTGTAACAACTGGTACCATTTTCTGTTACAGGTTGGTTAAGTTGCTTGTACATTGTCTTAAATTCAGTTGTCAGTTTATAGATAACGTTTTGTTAAAAATCGAAGTCTTGGTATATAAATATTTAGGTTGGATATAAGTAAATAACAAACATTTTAGCAAATCAAGAAAGAAAACTAATAGCGCATGCCCACAGAATCCAATGGACAGTTGATTATAGCCTACTTTGTTGAGTGCTCTATATATGTTATTCTAAATTGGTAACCATAATTCTAACAATAAGACTGGTGAAAACTAGTTTTGTGCACCACTCTTGCTTCCTAGTTCAAAGAACACCGTTAACTCATGACCCTCTTCTCTGTTAAAATTACAATTTATACTCAGTATCGATATCACTTTGGTTATAGCTCTAGTGTTTAGCTGCAACAATATTATAGCTAGTAACAAGTACAAGTACAGTATTATAATAAATGTTTGTATTAGATTAGTATATTTTAAAATACGTAAATACATCTGTCTGACACAACGAAGCAGTTTACTGGCAAGAGAAGTTCCACTGATAATATCCTGGATAGTAGTTGTAACAAGAAAGCAAATGAGCCTCTGGATAAAGGTATAATGACAATCATAAAATGAATCCTGAAGCAGTACAACAATAGTTGGTGGAACTCATGATAACTAGCTGCCTTCTTTCCAGTTGTTTACTATTAAATTACAGACAGCTAAGGCAAACAACACTCGTGTAACTTTAAAGATTAAAAATAAATACTGAATATCAAATTGAAAATTTAGAAATTTCTCATTTCAAATTACACTGTGGTAATGATGATGAATTTTATACAAAAAATTGTGTTTTTTTTTTTAAGACAAACTGTACGTTCGTCTCTTTGCACTAAGTATTGAAAAATAGAAGTCCACATTCTGATATTATACGATGAAGAACTGGTGACCAATAAATGTTCATACAAGAATTTCATGTAGTTTATTTTATTAATTTAACATCACAATATTGTATTCCTAAAAGCCACTGTAGCTTCTTATATTGATTATTCATTCACAAACAAATGATGCCAGTCTGTTGATGGTACAAAGATTAAATTGAAAAAAAACATTATAAAACCAATTAACATTTTGACTTCACTATGTTTGATGTATCTAGATAGCTAATTGTTTAAATAATTATCTATCATCAATTAAACATTTAAACTTTATATAATCACATTTATCAAAATTGAAAAAAGAACCAACATACATTAATCCGTATTCGGTTTGGTATAGTACTAACCGTCTTCTAGAAAACAGTGAATTATATGAAAAATACTTATTACAATTTTAAATTACGTTTTTCATCTTAAATTAATTTTCTTTGCATTTAATTCAGCCATCAATTAACGAGTTTCAGTCAAATAATTCACCATCATTAAAATTTCAGTAGTATGGATAAGTCCTTTCATCTTTAACACTCACAAGTAACAGTACATTTATCCTTTCCGTCTTTACAACACTGAGAAGTGTTACCCTTGAGTTACAAACACATTTCATCTTTCCGTCTTCACAGCAACAAGTAACGACACATGTACAGCAGTTATCGTCTCTCATGGTTTCACCTATATAAAAAATTTCAGGAACACTTTAGTACAATAAAATTGCTGCATAATTTTGTTTTCAATATTACTTATGTATTATATTTATTACTCATGTCTTTCAATAGTTTTAAAACTTATGTTGTGACCGATACTCGATCGTATAATCTGTTTTTTTCAAAATGGACCTTTACAAAATTAATTTACAAAATTAAAGGTACGTCTTAAATAATTACAAAAACATGTGTTAAAATAACACTTTCTATTTCGTAGAATTAACACTGTCTGTTGGATGAAATGCAACATCTAATATTCAGATTTAAGATGACAGCATCATCCTGAACTGATAAAAGTAGATCAGTTCTGTTCACTGACATAAAATATGTTTGGTCAGTTTCACAAAAATTCAAAGGGACAAACATGTGGGTGGTTTGAGATAATCATGTATTTAAATAAACTAACTATTCATTTTGCAACCATAAGTAATTTACTTTTTGATAAGCGTTTTGTAACTCTCCTTTCTAAAATAATTACGTTACGACAGTAACGAAACCTGTAGAAATAAGTAAATAGTTACTAATGGTCCGTGTGTCATAAGCATTGGTCGGCAGTTTGAAGTAGAGAAGGTGCCTCTCACCGACGCGCACTTTGTTACATAAAGAAATTAGAATATGCACTCTTGACGAACCCTAAGCTCCAGGATTAGTAATTTCGTTCCATGTAATATAAATATCGGATCAGTAGTTGTTGTAAAATATCTTGATTCAGCTATACTAACATCTAGTATTTTACACTTTATTACATATTTAATTTCGCTGTTACCAGTTTAAATGTTACAGACCTAGACAGCTGGCTCATGATCTCTATTCTCTGATCATATCGGTCAGTTATCAAATTGTACTAGGTAATGATATCACTTTTGGTTTGGTTTATAGCTCAATATTTAGCTTTTAACTATGTTAGGTTACATGTACATTGGTTTATATTTAAACTTTGTAAGGGCATCTGTCTGAGACATGAACCAATCTACCGGCA
>NC_134829.1:53750285-53789711 GCF_004210375.1 Tachypleus tridentatus | reverse complement strand
TCCTCCTTCTAGTTGCAGCTGGTTCATGTAAACGTTTTTCTAAACAATAATTCTTTGTTTTGGTAATGGTATTTTGAACGTCAAAAAAACAAAGTGTAACCTAGAGAAAGGACGATAGTCTCGAAGAGTAGATGGTTTCCGAAGAAAGATGTTGCAACACAGATAAGACCTCTTCTGTACATTGGGCTTTATTCCACCGCTGTGATCTCCTGCAATCCCAAAACTGTCAACGTATTATTACAACTAAAGCGCGTTTCAACAACGTTATAATTTTAGGAGTTTGAGAGTCACCATGCAACTTTGTCGTATTGAACACCTTGAACAAGTTGTGTGTGATGAGAAAAAATCACCCAGAGTGCAATCCCAGAATAGGTCACAAAATAACGAAGATTAAATATTATTTCAGACTATCCCTAATTTTGTTAATGTATTTAATAGGCGTATTAAATCGCTTATTACGTTATTGTTTAATAATTCTGATAAAAAAATTAAAGCTCTGAAAATGTTCTGTTCAGTTTTCGATAGAAAGAGAAAAGACTGAGGAACTAAACTGTGCGTTTGGCACGTTTAAGGGCAATTGAACGAGATGAAAACGTTGAATACTGTAGGCTCGATAAAGTCTTTTAAAGACACGTTAGCACATTGGGAAAATACCTTTGGATTTGGTAGACAAAGGAGGGTGTTATATTATTTAAAGTTAAACGTTAAGCTGTCGTTATATTTGCGTTTGTTTAGACTGCGAAATAAAAATTTTGGAACGTTATCGTTTTATTTTAAAAAACTTGAACAGCAAAAATCGCGAAACCGAGGTGCTTGTGGTGTAGTGGTTATCACATCCGCCTAACACGCGGAAGGTCCCAGGTTCGATCCCTGGCAAGCACATTTTAATATTTTAAAACATTCGTTTTTTTTCAAATCAAATGGTGAGAACGTGGAACGATATTTTCTTCATAATATCTGTGTCAGAGCGTGAGACGGTTAAGAGATATCACAGAATTTATCGAGTTTCCCCTACACTTGTAACTACTTTCAGAAATTCGTGTGACTGATGTGTGATAAATCAAAACAGGAACGTTATTACTTTTGAATATAATGCGTGCACTGCTGCGAAATTTGATGTGCAGAAACGGCCTTCGCGTACTCATGTCACGTTCGACAAAGTATCTAACCAGCAGTTTACAACTCTTCGATAGAATGGGTTTACGAGCTTTATTTTTCTTAAATGCGTGAATAGTTTGAAACGTCGATGCACGCGACCTTATTTGAAGGTAAGGTGACGTACTTGCCAGGTTGTACAGGTAATATCTAGAGATCACGACTCCGTCAGTGTGTGTTGAAAACAACTCTTCATGGTGTGACAACTAATCACACTAGATATTTCATTCTTTAACCTATTCTTTTAAATTCCGGTCAGAACTATTGCATAGTTATGTGCGTTATCATCTCCACTTACCAGTGACGGAAAAGAGGAAAGGCAATTCTACAACATCATTCACCAACAACTATTTGACGTACTTAATTTTTTACCGAACAGTGAAATTATCGATGATATCCTAACTCCTCATAAGTCTGAAAATTGTAACATGTTATTTCATTTGAATGCACGCCCGTCAGAGAGCGATTCAAATGTTCTTACCACCATGTCTAGCCAGTCTAAAGAAGTGTAGTAGCGTCCGCCTATAGACAGGATTGTTTTCTTGAATACTCCTTGTTCTGTTTATCCCTTTTGTCTGATTTCTTTATTTTTATAGAGTTTCTTCACTAAGTAAAGATGTTTTCCGATGGTTAATGTATACTCGTCATGATCGAATCTCCTGTTTTACGTACTTATTTAAGAATTGTATTTAGTTCACTTGAATATAGTACAGACTAGACAGGTAAAGGAAATTACGATGCCAAAACCAGAGAATATTTGTTATGAAGTGTTTCCTCCTTCTAGTTGCAGCTGGTTCATGTAAACGTTTTCTTAAACAATAATTCTTTGTTTTGGTAATGGTATTTTGAACGTCAAAAACGAAGTGTAACCTAGAGAAAGGACGATAGTCTCGAAGAGTAGATGGTTTCCGAAGAAGATGTTGCAACACAGATAAGACCTCTTCTGTACATTGGGCTTTATTCCACCACTGGCGAGTCTCCAACACAATCCCAAAACTGTCAACGTATTATTACAGCTAAAGCGCGTTTGAACAACGGACACCGTTTTAGGAGTTTGAGAGTCACCATGCAACTTTGTCGTATTGAACCTGCCGAACAAGTTGTGCCTGATGAGGAAAAAAATCACGCAGAGAGCAATCTGTCCAGAATAGGTCACAAAATAACGAAGGTTAAATATTTATTTCAGACTATCCCTAATTTTGTTAATGTATTTAATAGGCGTATTAAATCGCTTAGCACGTTATTTGTTTAATAATTCTGATAAAAAAAATTGAAACTCTGAAAATGTTCTGTTCAGTTTTCGACAAGAAGAGAAAAGACTGAGGAAACTAAAGTGTGCGGTTTGGCACGTTTAAAGGACAATTGAACGAGATGAAAAACGTTGATTAATACTGTAGGCTCGATAAAATCTTTTAAAGACACATTAGCACGATGGGAAAATACCTTTGGATTTGGTAGACAAAGGAGGGTGTTATATTATTTAAAGTTAAACGTTAAACTGTCGTTATATTTGCGTTTGTTTAGACTTCGAAATAAAAATTTTGGAACGTTATCGTTTTATTTTAAAACTTGAACAGCAAAAAATCACGAAACCGAGGTGCTTGTGGTATGATGGTTTATCACATCCGCCTAACACGCGGAAGGTCCCAGGTTCGATCCCTGGCAAGCACATTTTAATATTTTAAAATATTCGTTTTTTTCAAATCAAATGGTGAGAACGTGGAACGATATTTTCTTCATAATATCTGTGTCAGAGCGTGAAACGATTTAAGAGATATCACAGAATTTATCGAGTTTCCCCTACCCTTGTAACTACTTTCAGAAATTCGTGTGACTGATGTGTGATAAATCAAAACAGGAACGTTATTACTTTTGAATATAATGCGTGCACTGCTGCGAAATTTGATGTGCAGAAACGGCCTTCGCGTAATCATGTCACGTTCGACAAAGTATCGAACCAGCAGTTTACAACTCTTCGATAGAATGAGTTTACGAGCTTTATTTTTTCTTAAATGCGTGAATGGTTTGAAACGTCTGATGCACGCGACCTTATCTGAAGGTACGGTGACATACTTTCCAGGTTGTTCAGGTAATATCTAGAGATCACGACTCCGTCAGTGTGTGTTGAAAACAACTCTTCATGGTGTGACAACTAATCACACTAGATATTTCATTCTTTAACCTATTCTTTTAAATTCCGGTCAGAACTATTGCATAGTTATGTGCGTTATCATCTGCCACTTACCAGTGACGGAAAAGAGGAAAGGCAATTCTACAACATCATTCACCAACAACTATTTGACGTACTTAATTTTTTACCGAACGGAGAAATTATCGATGATATCCTAACTCCTCATAAGTCTGAAAATTGTAACATGTTATTTCATTTGAATGCACGCCCGTCAGTGAGCGATTCAAATGTTCTTACCACCATGTCTAGCCAGTCTAAAGAAGTGTAGTAGCGTCCGCCTATAGACAGGATTGTTTTCTTGAATACTCCTTGTTCTGTTTATCCCTTTTTTGTCTGATTTCTTTATTTTTATAGAGTTTCTTCACTAAGTAAAGATGTTTTGCGATGGTTAATGTATACACGTCATGATCGAATCTCCTGTTTTACATTACTTATTTAAGAATTGTATTTAGTTCACTTGAATATAGTACAGACTAGACAGGTAAAAGGAAATTACGATGCCAAAACCAGAGAATATTTGTTATTCTGAAGTGTTTCCTCCTTCTAGTTGCAGCTGGTTCATGTAAACGTTTTTCTTAAACAATAATTCTTTTGTTTTTTGGTAATGGTATTTTGAACGTCAAAAGCGAAGTGTAACCTAGAGAAAGGACGATAGTCTCGAAGAGTAGATGGTTTCCGAAGAAAGATGTTGCAACACAGATAAGACCTCTTCTGTACATTGGGCTTTATTCCACTGCTGTGATCTCCTGCAATCCCAAAACTGTCAACGTATTATTACAACTAAAGCGCGTTTCAACAACGTTATAATTTTAGGAGTTTGAGAGTCACCATGCAACTTTGTCGTATTGAACACCTTGAACAAGTTGTGTGTGATGAGAAAAAATCATACCAGAGTGCAATCCCAGAATAGGTCACAAAATAACGAAGATTAAATATTATTTCAGACTATCCCTAATTTTGTTAATGTATTTAATAGGCGTATTAAATCGCTTATTACGTTATTGTTTAATAATTCTGATAAAAAAATTAAAGCTCTGAAAATGTTCTGTTCAGTTTTCGATAGAAAGAGAAAAGACTGAGGAAACTAAAGTGTGCGTTTGGCACGTTTAAGGGCAATTGAACGAGATGAAAACGTTGAATACAGTAGGCTCGATAAAGTCTTTTAAAGACACGTTAGCACATTGGGAAAATACCTTTGGATTTGGTAGACAAAGGAGGGTGTTATATTATTTAAAGTTAAACGTTAAGCTGTCGTTATATTTGCGTTTGTTTAGACTGCGAAATAAAATTTTGGAACGTTATCGTTTTATTTTTTAAAACTTAAACAGCAAAAATCGCAGAAAACCGAGGTGCTTGTGGTGTAGTGGTTATCACATCCGCCTAACACGCGGAAGGTCCCAGGTTCGATCCCTGGCAAGCACATTTTAATATTTTAAAACATTCGTTTTCTTCAAATCAAATGGTGAGAACGTGGAACGATATTTTCTTCATAATATCTGTGTCAGAGCGTGAGACGGTTAAGAGATATCACAGAATTTATCGAGTTTGACCCTGCATGTGTAACTTCTTTCAGAAATTCGTGTGACTGATGTGTGATAAATCAAAACAGGAATGTTATTACTTTTGAATATAATGCGTGCACTGCAGAGAAATTTGATGTGCAGAAACGGCCTTCGCGTACTCATGTCACGTTCGACAAAGTATCTGACCAGCAGTTTACAACTCTTCGATAGAATGGGTTTACGAGCTTTTTATTTTTCTTAAATGCGTGAATAGTTTGAAACGTCGATGCGCGCGACCTTATTTGAAGATAAGGTAACGTACTTGCCAGGTTGTACAGGTAATATCTAGAGATCACGACTCCGTCAGTGTGTGTTGAAAACAACTCTTCATGCTGTGACAACTAATCACACTACATATTTCATTCTTTAACCTATTCTTTTAAATTCCGGTCAGAACTATTGCATAGTTATGTGCGTTATCATCTCCCACTTACCAGTGACGGAAAAGGAGGAAAGGCAATTCTACAACATCATTCACCAACAACTATTTGACGCCAATTAATTTTTACCGAACAGTGAAATTATCGATGATATCCCTAACTCCTCATAAGTCTGAAAATTGTAACATGTTATTTCATTTGAATGCACGCCCGTCAGTGAGCGATTCAAATGTTCTTACCACCATGTCTAGCCAGTCTAAAGTGTAGTAGCGTCCGCCTATAGACAGGATTGTTTTCTTGAATACTCCTTGTTCTGTTTATCCCTTTTTGTCTGATTTCTTTATTTTTATAGAGTTTCTTCACTAAGTAAAGATGTTTTGCGATGGTTAATGTATACTCGTCATGATCGAATCTCCTGTTTTACGTACTTATTTAAGAATTGTATTTAGTTCACTTGAATATAGTACAGACTAGACAGGTAAAAGGAAATTACGATGCCAAAACCGGAGAATATTTGTTATTCTGAAGTGTTTCCTCCTTCTAGTTGCAGCTGGTTCATGTAAACGTTTTTCTTAAACAATAATTCTTTGTTTTGGTAATGGTATTTTGAACGTCAAAAACGAAGTGTAACCTAGAGAAAGGACGATAGTCTCGAAGAGTAGATGGTTTCAGAAGAAAGATGTTGCAACACAGATGAGACCTCTTCTGTACATTGGGCTTTATTCCACCGCTGTGATCTCCTGCAATCCCAAAACTGTCAACGTATTATTACAACTAAAGCGCGTTTCAACAACGTTATAATTTTAGGAGTTTGAGAGTCACCATGCAACTTTGTCGTATTGAACACCTTGAACAAGTTGTGTGTGATGAGAAAAAATCACCCGAGGTGCAATCCCAGAATAGGTCACAAAATAACGAAGATTAAATATTATTTCAGACTATCCCTAATTTTGTTAATGTATTTAATAGGCGTATTAAATCGCTTATTACGTTATTGTTTAATAATTCTGATAAAAAAATTAAAGCTCTGAAAATGTTCTGTTCAGTTTTCGATAGAAAGAAAAGACTGAGGAAACTAAACTGTGCGTTTGGCACGTTTAAGAACAATTGAACGAGATGAAAACGTTGAATACTGTAGGCTCGATAAAGTCTTTTTAAGACACGTTAGCACATTGGGGAAAATACCTTTGGATTTGGTAGACAAAGGAGGGTGTTATATTATTTAAAGTTAAACGTTAAGCTGTCGTTATATTTGCGTTTGTTTTGACTGCGAAATAAAAATTTTGGAACGTTATCGTTTTATTTTAAAAACTTGAACAGCAAAAATCGCGAAACCGAGGTGCTTGTGGTGTAGTGGTTATCACATCCGCCTAACACGCGGAAGGTCCCAGATTCGATCCCTGGCAGGCACATTTTAATATTTTAAAATATTCGTTTTCTTTCAAATCAAATGGGAGAACGTGGAACGATATTTTCTTCATAATATCTGTGTCAGAGCGTGAGACGGTTAAGAGATATCACAGAATTTATCGAGTTTCACCCTACGCATGTAACTTCTTTCAGAAATTCGTGTGACTGATGTGTGATAAATCAAAACAGGAACGTTATTACTTTTGAATATAATGCGTGCACTGCTGCGAAATTTGATGTGCAGAAACGGCCTTCGCGTCATCATGTCACGTTCGACGAAGTATCTGACCAGCAGTTTACAACTCTTCGATAGAATGGGTTTACGAGCTTTATTTTTCTTAAATGCGTGAATAGTTTGAAACGTCGATGCACGCGACCTTATTTGAAGATAAGGTAACGTACTTGCCAGGTTGTTCAGGTAATATCTAGAGATCACGACTCCGTCAGTGTGTGTTTGAAAACAACTCTTCATGCTGTGACAACTAATCACACTACATATTTCATTCTTTAACCTATTCTTTTAAATTCCGGTCAGAACTATTGCATAGTTATGTGCGTTATCATCTCAACTTACCAGTGACGGAAAAGATGAAGGCAATTCTACAACATCATTCACCAACAACTATTTGACGTACTTAATTTTTTACCGAACAGTGAAATTTTCGATGATATCCTAACTCCTCATAAGTCTGAAAATTGTAACATGTTATTTCATTTGAATTGGGAATGCACGCCCGTCAGAGCGACTCAAATGTTCTTACCACCATGTCTAGCCAGTCTAAAGAAGTGTAGTAGCGTCCGCCTATATACAGGATTGTTTTCTTGAATACTCCTTGTTCTGTTTATCCCTTTTTGTCTGATTTCTTTATTTTTATAGAGTTTCTTCACTAAGTAAAGATGTTTTGCGATGGTTAATGTATACTCGTCATGATCGAATCTCCTGTTTTACGTACTTATTTAAGAATTGTATTTAGTTCACTTGAATATAGTACAGACTAGACAGGTAAAAGGAAATTACGATGCCAAAACCGGAGAATATTTGTTATTCTGAAGTGTTTCCTCCTTCTAGTTGCAGCTGGTTCATGTAAACGTTTTTCTTAAACAATAATTCTTTGTTTTGGTAATGGTATTTTGAACGTCAAAACGAAGTGTAACCTAGAGAAAGGACGATAGTCTCGAAGAGTAGATGGTTTCCGAAGAGAGATGTTGCAACACAGATAAGACCTCTTCTGTACATTGGGCTTTATTCCACCGCTGTGATCTCCTGCAATCCCAAAACTGTCAACGTTACTATTACAACTAAAGCGCGTTTGAACAACGTTATCATTTTAGGAGTTTGAGAGTCACCATGCTTCTTTGTCGTATTGAACACCTTGAACAAGTTGTGTGTGATGAGAAAAAAATCACAGAGTGCAATCCCAGAATAGGTCACAAAATAACGAAGATTAAATATTATTTCAGACTATCCCTAATTTTGTTAATGGATTTAATAGGCGTATTAAATCGCTTATTACGTTATTGTTTAATAATTCTGATAAAAAAATTAAAGCTCTGAAAATGTTCTGTTCAGTTTTCGATAGAAAGAGAAAAGACTGAGGAAACTAAAGTGTGCGTTTGGCACGTTTAAGAACAATTGAACGAGATGTAAACGTTGAATACTGTGGGCTCGATAAAGTCTTTTAAAGACACGTTAGCACATTGGGAAAATACCTTTGGATTTGGTAGACAAAGGAGGGTGTTATATTATTTAAAGTTAAACGTTAAGCTGTCGTTATATTTGCGTTTGTTTAGACTTCGAAATAAAAATTTTGGAACGTTATCGTTTTATTTTAAAAACTTAAACAGCAAAAATCGCGAAACCGAGGTGCTTGTGGTGTAGTGGTTATCACATCCGCCTAACAACGCGGAAGGTCCCAGGTTCGATCCCTGGCAAGCACATTTTAATATTTTAAAACATTCGTTTTTTTCAAATCAAATGGTGAGAACGTGGAACGATATTTTCTTCATAATATCTGTGTCAGAGCGTGAGACGGTTAAGAGATATCACAGAATTTATCGAGTTTCCCCTACACTTGTAACTACTTTCAGAAATTCGTGTGACTGATGTGTGATAAATCAAAACAGGAATGTTATTACTTTTGAATATAATGCGTGCACTGCTGAGAAATTTGATGTGCAGAAACGGCCTTCGCGTACTCATGTCACGTTCGACAAAGTATCTAACCAGCAGTTTACAACTCTTCGATAGAATGGGTTTACGAGCTTTATTTTTCTTAAATGCGTGAATAGTTTGAAACGTCGATGCACGCGACCTTATTTGAAGGTAAGGTGACGTACTTGCCAGGTTGTACAGGTAATATCTAGAGATCACGACTCCGTCAGTGTGTGTTGAAAACAACTCTTCATGGTGTGACAACCAATCACACTAGATATTTCATTCTTTAACCTATCTTTTTAAATTCCGGTCAGAACTATTGTATAGTTATGTGCGTTATCATCTCCCACTCCACGGCCAGTGACGGAAAAAGAGGAAAGCAATTCTACAACATCATTCACCAACAACTATTTGACGTAATTTAATTTTTACCGAACAGTGAAATTTATCGATGATATCCTAACTCCCTCATAAGTCTGAAAATTGTAACATGTTATTTCATTTGAATGCACGCCCGTCAGTGAGCGATTCAAATGTTCTACCCACCATGTCTAGCCAGTCTAAAGAAGTGTAGTAGCGTCCGCCTATATACAGGATTGTTTTCTTGAATACCCTTTGTTCTTGTTTATCCCTTTTTTGTCTGATTTCTTTATTTTTTATAGAGTTTCTTCACTAAGTAAAGATGTTTTCCGATGGTTAATGTATACTCGTCATGATCGAATCTCCTGTTTTACGTACTTATACAAGAATTGTATTTAGTTCACTTGAATATAGTACAGACTAGACAGGTAAAAGGAAATTACGATGCCAAAACCAGAGAATATTTGTTATTCTGAAGTGTTTCCTCCTTCTAGTTGCAGCTGGTTCATGTAAACGTTTTTCTTAAACAATAATTCTTTGTTTTGGTAATGGTATTTTGAACGTCAAAACGAAGTGTAACCTAGAGAAAGGACGATAGTCTCGAAGAGTAGATGGTTTCCGAAGAAAGATGTTGCAACACAGATAAGACCTCTTCTGTACATTGGGCTTTATTCCACCGCTGTGATCTCCTGCAATCCCAAAACTGTCAACGTATTATTACAACTAAAGCGCGTTTCAACAACGTTATAATTTTAGGAGTTTGAGAGTCACCATGCAACTTTGTCGTATTGAACACCTTGAACAAGTTGTGTGATGATGAAAAAAAATCACCCAGAGTGCAATCCCAGAATAGGTCACAAAATAACGAAGATTAAATATTATTTCAGACTATCCCTAATTTTGTTAATGTATTTAATAGGCGTATTAAATCGCTTATTACGTTATTGTTTACTAATTCTGTTAAAAAAATTAAAGCTCTGAAAATGTTCTGTTCAGTTTTCGATAGAAAGTGAAAAGACTGAGGAAACTAAACTGTGCGTTTGGCACGTTTAAGGGCAATTGAACGAGATGAAAACGTTGAATACTGTAGGCTCGATAAAGTCTTTTAAAGACACGTTAGCACATTGGGAAAATACCTTTGGATTTGGTAGACAAAGGAGGGTGTTATATTATTTAAAGTTAAACGTTAAGCTGTCGTTATATTTGCGTTTGTTTAGACTGCGAAATAAAAATTTTGGAACATTATCGTTTTATTTTAAAAACTTGAACAGCAAACATCGCGAAACCGAGGTGCTTGTGGTGTAGTGGTTATCACATCCGCCTAACACGCGGAAGGTCCCAGGTTCGATCCCTGGCAAGCACATTTTAATATTTTAAAACATTCGTTTTTTCAAATCAAATGGTGAGAACGTGGAACGATATTTTCTTCATAATATCTGTGTCAGAGCGTGAGACGGTTAAGAGATATCACAGAATTTATCGAGTTTCCCCCTACACTTGTAACTACTTTCAGAAATTCGTGTGACTGATGTGTGATAAATCAAAACAGGAACGTTATTACTTTTGAATATAATGCGTGCACTGCTGAGAAATTTGATGTGCAGAAACGGCCTTCGCGTACTCATGTCACGTTCGACAAAGTATCTAACCAGCAGTTTACAACTCTTCGATAGAATGGGTTTACGAGCTTTATTTTTCTTAAATGCGTGAATAGTTTGAAACGTCGATGCACGCGACCTTATTTGAAGGTAAGGTGACGTACTTGCCAGGTTGTACAGGTAATATCTAGAGATCACGACTCCGTCAGTGTGTGTTGAAAACAACTCTTCATGGTGTGACAACTAATCACACTAGATATTTCATTCTTTAACCTATTCTTTTAAATTCCGGTCAGAACTATTGCATAGTTATGTGCGTTATCATCTCCAACTTACCAGTGACGGAAAAGAGGAAAGGCAATTCTACAACATCATTCACCAACAACTATTTGACGTACTTAATTTTTACCGAACAGTGAAATTATCGATGATATCCTAACTCCTCATAAGTCTGAAAATTGTAACATGTTATTTCATTTGAATGCACGCCCGTCAGTGAGCGATTCAAATGTTCTTACCACCATGTCTAGCCAGTCTAAAGAAGTGTAGTAGCGTCCGCCTATATACAGGATTGTTTTCTTGAATACTCCTTGTTCTGTTTATCCCTTTTTTGTCTGATTTCTTTATTTTTATAGAGTTTCTTCACTAAGTAAAGATGTTTTCCGATGGTTAATGTATACTCGTCATGATCGAATCTCCTGTTTTACGTACTTATTTAAGAATTGTATTTAGTTCACTTGAATATAGTACAGACTAGACAGGTAAAAGGAAATTACGATGCCAAAACCGGAGAATATTTGTTATTCTGAAGTGTTTCCTCCTTCTAGTTGCAGCTGGTTCATGTAAACGTTTTTCTTAAACAATAATTCTTTGTTTTGGTAATGGTATTTTGAACGTCAAAAACGAAGTGTAACCTAGAGAAAGGACGATAATCTCGAAGAGTAGATGGTTTCCGAAGAGAGATGTTGCAACACAGATAAGACCTCTTCTGTACATTGGGCTTTATTCCACCGCTGTGATCTCCTGCAATCCCAAAGCTGTCAACATACTATTACAACTAAAGCGCGTTTGAACAACGTTATCATTTTAGGAGTTTGAGAGTCACCATGCAAGTTTGTCGTATTGAACACCTTGAACAAGGTGTGTGTGATGAGAAAAAATCACCCAGAGTGCAATCCCAGAATAGGTCACAAAATAACGAAGATTAAATATTATTTCAGACTATCCCTAATTTTGTTAATGTATTTAATAGGCGTATTAAATAGCTTATTACGTTATTGTTTAATAATTCTGATAAAAAAATTAAAGCTCTGAAAATGTTCTGTTCAGTTTTCGATAGAAAGAGAAAAGACTGAGGAAACTGAAGTGTGCGTTTGGCACGTTTAAGGGCAATTGAACGAGATGTAAAAACGTTGAATACTGTGGGCTCGATAAAGTCTTTTAAAGACACGTTAGCACATTGGGAAAATACCTTTGGATTTGGTAGACAAAGGAGGGTGTTATATTATTTAAAGATAAACGTTAAGCTGTCGTTATATTTGCGTTTGTTTAGACTGCGAAATAAAAATTTTGGAACGTTATCGTTTTATTTTAAAAACTTGAACAGCAAAAATCGCGAAACCGAGGTGCTTGTGGTGTAGTGGTTATCACATCCGCCTAACACGCGGAAGGTCCCAGGTTCGATCCCTGGCAAGCACATTTTAATATTTTAAAACATTCGTTTTTTTTCAAATCAAATGGTGAGAACGTGGAACGATATTTTCTTCATAATATCTGTGTCAGAGCGTGAGACGGTTAAGAGATATCACAGAATTTATCGAGTTTCCCCCTACACTTGTAACTACTTTCAGAAATTCGTGTGACTGATGTGTGATAAATCAAAACAGGAACGTTATTACTTTTGAATATAATGCGTTCACTGCTGAGAAATTTGATGTGCAGAAACGGCCTTCGCGTACTCATGTCACGTTCGACAAAGTATCTAACCAGCAGTTTACAACTCTTCGATAGAATGGGTTTACGAGCTTTATTTTTCTTAAATGCGTGAATAGTTTGAAACGTCGATGCACGCGACCTTATTTGAAGGTAAGGTGACGTACTTGCCAGGTTGTACAGGTAATATCTAGAGATCACGACTCCGTCAGTGTGTGTTGAAAACAACTCTTCATGGTGTGACAACTAATCACACTAGATATTTCATTCTTTAACCCATTCTTTTAAATTCCGGTCAGAACTATTGCATAGTTATGTGCGTTATCATCTCCCACTTACCAGTGACGGAAAAGAGGAAAGGCAATTCTACAACATCATTCACCAACAACTATTTGACGTACTTAATTTTTACCGAACAGTGAAATTATCGATGATATCCTAACTCCTCATAAGTCTGAAAATTGTAACATGTTATTTCATTTGAATGCACGCCCGTCAGAGAGCGATTCAAATGTTCTTACCACCATGTCTAGCCAGTCTAAAGAAGTGTAGTAGCGTCCGCCTATATACAGGATTGTTTTCTTGAATACTCCTTGTTCTGTTTATCCCTTTTGTCTGATTTCTTTATTTTTATAGAGTTTCTTCACTAAGTAAAGATGTTTTCCGATGGTTAATGTATACTCGTCATGATCGAATCTCCTGTTTTACGTACTTATTTAGAATTGTATTTAGTTCACTTGAATATAGTACAGACTAGACAGGTAAAAGGAAATTACGATGCCAAAACCAGAGAATATTTGTTATTCTGAAGTGTTTCCTCCTTCTAGTTGCAGCTGGTTCATGTAAACGTTTTTCTTAAACAATAATTCTTTGTTTTGGTAATGGTATTTTGAACGTCAAAACGAAGTGTAACCTAGAGAAAGGACGATAGTCTCGAAGAGTAGATGGTTTCCGAAGAAAGATGTTGCAACACAGATAAGACCTCTTCTGTACATTGGGCTTTATTCCACCGCTGTGATCTCCTGCAATCCCAAAACTGTCAACGTATTATTACAACTAAAGCGCGTTTCAACAACGTTATAATTTTAGGAGTTTGAGAGTCACCATGCAACTTTGTCGTATTGAACACCTTGAACAAGTTGTGTGTGATGAGAAAAAACACCCAGAGTGCAATCCCAGAATAGGTCACAAAATAACGAAGATTAAATATTATTTCAGACTATCCCTAATTTTGTTAATGTATTTAATAGGCGTATTAAATCGCTTATTACGTTATTGTTTAATAATTCTGATAAAAAAATTAAAGCTCTGAAAATGTTCTGTTCAGTTTTCGATAGAAAGAGAAAAGACTGAGGAAACTAAACTGTGCGTTTGGCACGTTTAAGGGCAATTGAACGAGATGAAAACGTTGAATACTGTAGGCTCGATAAAGTCTTTTAAAAACACGTTAGCACATTGGGAAAATACCTTTGGATTTGGTAGACAAAGGAGGGTGTTATATTATTTAAAGTTAAACGTTAAGCTGTCGTTATATTTGCGTTTGTTTAGACTGCGAAATAAAATTTTGGAACGTTATCGTTTTATTTTAAAACTTGAACAGCAAAAATCGCGAAACCGAGGTGCTTGTGGTGTAGTGGTTATCACATCCGCCTAACACGCGGAAGGTCCCAGGTTCGATCCCTGGCAAGCACATTTTAATATTTTAAAATATTAAACGGTTAAGAGATATCACAGAATTTATCGAGTTTCCCCCTACCCTTGTAACGACTTTCAGAAATTCGTGTGACTGATGTGTGATAAATCAAAACAGGAACGTTATTACTTTTGAATATAACGCGTGCACTGCTGCGAAATTTGATGTGCAGAAACGGCCTTCGCGTACTCATGTCACGTTCGACAAAGTATCTAACCAGCAGTTTACAACTCTTCGATAGAATGGGTTTACGAGCTTTATTTTTCTTAAATGCGTGAATAGTTTGAAACGTCGATGCACGCGACCTTATTTGAAGGTAAGGTGACGTACTTGCCAGGTTGTACAGGTAATATCTAGAGATCACGACTCCGTCAGTGTGTGTTGAAAACAACTCTTCATGGTGTGACAACTAATCACACTAGATATTTCATTCTTTAACCTATTCTTTTAAATTCCGGTCAGAACTATTGCATAGTTATGTGCGTTATCATCTCCCACTTACCAGTGACGGAAAAGAGGAAAGGCAATTCTACAACATCATTCACCAACAACTATTTGACGTACTTAATTTTTACCGAACAGTGAAATTATCGATGATATCCTAACTCCTCATAAGTCTGAAAATTGTAACATGTTATTTCATTTGAATGCACGCCCGTCAGAGAGCGATTCAAATGTTCTTACCACCATGTCTAGCCAGTCTAAAGAAGTGTAGTAGCGTCCGCCTATATACAGGATTGTTTTCTTGAATACTCCTTGTTCTGTTTATCCCTTTTTTGTCTGATTTCTTTATTTTTATAGAGTTTCTTCACTAAGTAAAGATGTTTTCCGATGGTTAATGTATACTCGTCATGATCGAATCTCCTGTTTTACGTACTTATTTAAGAATTGTATTTAGTTCACTTGAATATTGTACAGACTAGACAGGTAAAAGGAAATTACGATGCCAAAACCAGAGAATATTTGTTATTCTGAAGTGTTTCCTCCTTCTAGTTGCAGCTGGTTCATGTAAACGTTTTTCTTAAACAATAATTCTTTGTTTTGGTAATGGTATTTTGAACGTCAAAAACGAAGTGTAACCTAGAGAAAGGACGATAGTCTCGAAGAGTAGATGGTTTCCGAAGAAAGATGTTGCAACACAGATAAGACCTCTTCTGTACATTGGGCTTTATTCCACCGCTGTGATCTCCTGCAATCCCAAAACTGTCAACGTATTATTACAACTAAAGCGCGTTTCAACAACGTTATAATTTTAGGAGTTTGAGAGTCACCATGCAACTTTGTCGTATTGAACACCTTGAACAAGTTGTGTGTGATGAGAAAAAAACACCCAGAGTGCAATCCCAGAATAGGTCACAAAATAACGAAGATTAAATATTATTTCAGACTATCCCTAATTTTGTTAATGTATTTAATAGGCGTATTAAATCGCTTATTACGTTATTGTTTAATAATTCTGATAAAAAATTAAAGCTCTGAAAATGTTCTGTTCAGTTTTCGATAGAAAGAGAAAAGACTGAGGAAACTAAACTGTGCGTTTGGCACGTTTAAGGGCAATTGAACGAGATGAAAACGTTGAATACTGTAGGCTCGATAAAGTCTTTTAAAGACACGTTAGCACATTGGGAAAATACCTTTGGATTTGGTAGACAAAGGAGGGTGTTATATTATTTAAAGTTAAACGTTAAGCTGTCGTTATATTTGCGTTTGTTTAGACTGCGAAATAAAAATTTTGGAACGTTATCGTTTTATTTTAAAACTTGAACAGCAAAAAATCGCGAAACCGAGGTGCTTGTGGTGTAGTGGTTATCACATCCGCCTAACACGCGGAAGGTCCCAGGTTCGATCCCTGGCAGGCACACATTAATATTTTAAAATATTCGTTTTTTTTCAAATCAAATGGTGAGAACGTGGAACGATATTTTCTTCATAATATCTGTGTCAGAGCGTGAGACGGTTAAGAGATATCACAGAATTTATCGAGTTTCCCTACACTTGTAACTACTTTCAGAAATTCGTGTGACTGATGTGTGATAAATCAAAACAGGAACGTTATTACTTTTGAATATAATGCGTGCACTGCTGCGAAATTTGATGTGCAGAAACGGCCTTCGCGTACTCATGTCACGTTCGACGAAGTATCTGACCAGCAGTTTACAACTCTTCGATAGAATGGGTTTACGAGCTTTATTTTTCTTAAATGCGTGAATAGTTTGAAACGTCGATGCACGCGACCTTATGTGAAGGTAAGGTAACGTACTTGCCAGGTTGTACAGGTAATATCTAGAGATCACGACTCCGTCAGTGTGTGTTGAAAACAACTCTTCATGGTGTGACAACTAATCACACTAGATATTTCATTCTTTAACCTATTCTTTTAAATTCCGGTCAGAACTATTGCATAGTTATGTGCGTTATCATCTCCCACTTACCAGTGACGGAAAAGAGGAAAGGCAATTCTACAACATCATTCACCAACAACTATTTGACGTACTTAATTTTTTACCGAACAGTGAAATTTTCGATGATATCCTAACTCCTCATAAGTCTGAAAATTGTAACATGTTATTTCATTTGAATTGCACGCCCGTCAGAGAGCGATTCAAATGTTCTTACCACCATGTCTAGCCAGTCTAAAGAAGTGAAGTAGCGTCCGCCTATAGACAGGATTGTTTTCTTGAATACTCCTTGTTCTGTTTATCCCTTTTTTGTCTGATTTCTTTATTTTTATAGAGTTTCTTCACTAAGTAAAGATGTTTTGCGATGGTTAATGTATACTCGTCATGATCGAATCTCCTGTTTTACGTACTTATTTAAGAATTGTATTTAGTTCACTTGAATATAGTACAGACTAGACAGGTAAAGGAAATTACGATGCCAAAACCAGAGAATATTTGTTATTCTGAAGTGTTTCCTCCTTCTAGTTGCAGCTGGTTCATGTAAACGTTTTTCTTAAACAATAATTCTTTGTTTTGGTAATGGTATTTTGAACGTCAAAACGAAGTGTAACCTAGAGAAAGGACGATAGTCTCGAAGAGTAGATGGTTTCCGAAGAAAGATGTTGCAACACAGATAAGACCTCTTCTGTACATTGGGCTTTATTCCACCGCTGTGATCTCCTGCAATCCCAAAACTGTCAACGTATTATTACAACTAAAGCGCGTTTCAACAACGTTATAATTTTAGGAGTTTGAGAGTCACCATGCAACTTTGTCGTATTGAACACCTTGAACAAGTTGTGTGTGATGAGAAAAATCACCCAGAGTGCAATCCCAGAATAGGTCACAAAATAACGAAGATTAAATATTATTTCAGACTATCCCTAATTTTGTTAATGTATTTAATAGGCGTATTAAATCGCTTATTACGTTATTGTTTAATAATTCTGATAAAATATTAAAGCTCTGAAAATGTTCTGTTCAGTTTTCGATAGAAAGAGAAAAGACTGAGGAAACTAAACTGTGCGTTTGGCACGTTTAAGGGCAATTGAACGAGATGAAAAACGTTGAATACTGTAGGCTCGATAAAGTCTTTTAAAAACACGTTAGCACATTGGGAAAATACCTTTGGATTTGGTAGACAAAGGAGGGTGTTATATTATTTAAAGTTAAACGTTAAGCTGTCGTTATATTTGCGTTTGTTTAGACTGCGAAATAAAAATTTTGGAACGTTATCGTTTTATTTTAAAAACTTGAACAGCAAAAATCGCGAAACCGAGGTGCTTGTGGTATAGTGGTTATCACATCCGCCTAACACGCGGAAGGTCCCAGGTTCGATCCCTGGCAAGCACATTTTAATATTTTAAAATATTAAACGGTTAAGAGATATCACAGAATTTATCGAGTTTCCCCCTACCCTTGTAACGACTTTCAGAAATTCGTGTGACTGATGTGTGATAAATCAAAACAGGAACGTTATTACTTTTGAATATAATGCGTGCACTGCTGCGAAATTTGATGTGCAGAAACGGCCTTCGCGTAATCATGTCACGTTCGACGAAGTATCTGACCAGCAGTTTACAACTCTTCGATAGAATGAGTTTACGAGCTTTATTTTTCTTAAATGCGTGAATAGTTTGAAACGTCGATGCACGCGACCTTATTTGAAGATAAGGTAACGTACTTGCCAGGTTGTTCAGGTAATATCTAGAGATCACGACTCCGTCAGTGTGTGTTGAAAACAACTCTTCATGGTGTGACAACTAATCACACTAGATATTTCATTCTTTAACCTATTCTTTTAAATTCCGGTCAGAACTATTGCATAGTTATGTGCGTTATCATCTCCCACTTACCAGTGACGGAAAAGAGGAAAGGCAATTCTACAACATCATTCACCAACAACTATTTGACGTACTTAATTTTTTACCGAACAGTGAAATTATCGATGATATCCTAACTCCTCATAAGTCTGAAAATTGTAACATGTTATTTCATTTGAATGCACGCCCGTCAGAGAGCGATTCAAATGTTCTTACCACCATGTCTAGCCAGTCTAAAGAAGTGTAGTAGCGTCCGCCTATATACAGGATTGTTTTCTTGAATACTCCTTGTTCTGTTTATCCCTTTTTTGTCTGATTTCTTTATTTTTATAGAGTTTCTTCACTAAGTAAAGATGTTTTCGATGGTTAATGTATACTCGTCATGATCGAATCTCCTGTTTTACGTACTTATTTAAGAATTGTATTTAGTTCACTTGAATATAGTACAGACTAGACAGGTAAAAGGAAATTACGATGCCAAAACCAGAGAATATTTGTTATTCTGAAGTGTTTCCTCCTTCTAGTTGCAGCTGGTTCATGTAAACGTTTTTCTTAAACAATAATTCTTTGTTTTGGTAATGGTATTTTGAACGTCAAAAACGAAGTGTAACCTAGAGAAAGGACGATAGTCTCGAAGAGTAGATGGTTTCCGAAGAAAGATGTTGCAACACAGATAAGACCTCTTCTGTACATTGGGCTTTATTCCACCGCTGTGATCTCCTGCAACCCAAAACTGTCAACGTATTATTACAACTAAAGCGCGTTTCAACAACGTTATAATTTTAGGAGTTTGAGAGTCACCATGCAACTTTGTCGTATTGAACACCTTGAACAAGTTGTGTGTGATGAGAAAAAAATCACCCAGAGTGCAATCCCAGAATAGGTCACAAAATAACGAAGATTAAATATTATTTCAGACTATCCCTAATTTTGTTAATGTATTTAATAGGCGTATTAAATCGCTTATTACGTTATTGTTTAATAATTCTGATAAAATATTAAAGCTCTGAAAATGTTCTGTTCAGTTTTCGATAGAAAGAGAAAAGACTGAGGAAACTAAACTGTGCGTTTGGCACGTTTAAGGGCAGTTGAACGAGATGAAAACGTTGAATACTGTAGGCTCGATAAAGTCTTTTAAAGACACGTTAGCACATTGGGAAAATACCTTTGGATTTGGTAGACAAAGGAGGGTGTTATATTATTTAAAGTTAAACGTTAAGCTGTCGTTATATTTGCGTTTGTTTAGACTGCGAAATAAAAATTTTGGAACGTTATCGTTTTATTTTAAAAACTTGAACAGCAAAAATCGCGAAACCGAGGTGCTTGTGGTGTAGTGGTTATCACATCCGCCTAACACGCGGAAGGTCCCAGATTCGATCCCTGGCAGGCACATTTTAATATTTTAAAACATTCGTTTTTTTCAAATCAAATGGTGAGAACGTGGAACGATATTTTCTTCATAATATCTGTGTCAGAGCGTGAGACGGTTAAGAGATATCACAGAATTTATCGAGTTTCCCCTACGCATGTAACTTCTTTCAGAAATTCGTGTGACTGATGTGTGATAAATCAAAACAGGAACGTTATTACTTTTGAATATAATGCGTGCACTGCTGCGAAATTTGATGTGCAGAAACGGCCTTCGCGTAATCATGTCACGTTCGACGAAGTATCTGACCAGCAGTTTACAACTCTTCGATAGAATGAGTTTACGAGCTTTATTTTTCTTAAATGCGTGAATAGTTTGAAACGTCGATGCACGCGACCTTATTTGAAGATAAGGTGACGTACTTGCCAGGTTGTACAGGTAATATCTAGAGATCACGACTCCGTCAGTGTGTGTTGAAAACAACTCTTCATGCTGTGACAACTAATCACACTACATATTTCATTCTTTAACCTATTCTTTTAAATTCCGGTCAGAACTATTGCATAGTTATGTGCGTTATCATCTCCCACTTACCAGTGACGGAAAAGATGAAAGGCAATTCTACAACATCATTCACCAACAACTATTTGACGTACTTAATTTTACCGAACAGTGAAATTTTCGATGATATCCTAACTCCTCATAAGTCTGAAAATTGTAACATGTTATTTCATTTGAATGAATGCACGCCCGTCAGAGAGCGATTCAAATGTTCTTACCACCATGTCTAGCCAGTCTAAAGAAGTGAAGTAGCGTCCGCCTATAGACAGGATTGTTTTCTTGAATACTCCTTGTTCTGTTTATCCCTTTTTGTCTGATTTCTTTATTTTTATAGAGTTTCTTCACTAAGTAAAGATGTTTTGCGATGGTTAATGTATACTCGTCATGATCGAATCTCCTGTTTTACGTACTTATTTAAGAATTGTATTTAGTTCACTTGAATATAGTACAGACTAGACAGGTAAAAGGAAATTACGATGCCAAAACCAGAGAATATTTGTTATTCTGAAGTGTTTCCTCCTTCTAGTTGCAGCTGGTTCATGTAAACGTTTTTCTTAAACAATAATTCTTTGTTTTGGTAATGGTATTTTGAACGTCAAAAACGAAGTGTAACCTAGAGAAAGGACGATAGTCTCGAAGAGTAGATGGTTTCCGAAGAGAGATGTTGCAACACAGATAAGACCTCTTCTGTACATTGGGCTTTATTCCACTGCTGTGATCTCCTGCAACCCAAAACTGTCAACGTACTATTACAACTAAAGCGCGTTTCAACAACGTTATAATTTTAGGAGTTTGAGAGTCACCATGCAACTTTGTCGTATTGAACACCTTGAACAAGTTGTTTGTGATGAGAAAAAATCACCCAGAGTGCAATCCCAGAATAGGTCACAAAATAACGAAGATTAAATATTATTTCAGACTATCCCTAATTTTGTTAATGTATTTAATAGGCGTATTAAATCGCTTATTACGTTATTGTTTAATAATTCTGATAAAAAAATTAAAGCTCTGAAAATGTTCTGTTCAGTTTTCGATAGAAAGAGAAAAGACTGAGGAAACTAAACTGTGCGTTTGGCACGTTTAAGGGCAATTGAACGAGATGAAAAACGTTGAATACTGTAGGCTCGATAAAGTCTTTTAAAGACACGTTAGCACATTGGGAAAATACCTTTGGATTTGGTAGACAAAGGAGGGTGTTATATTATTTAAAGTTAAACGTTAAGCTGTCGTTATATTTGCGTTTGTTTAGACTGCGAAATAAAAATTTTGGAACGTTATCGTTTTATTTTAAAACTTGAACAGCAAAAATCGCGAAACCGAGGTGCTTGTGGTGTAGTGGTTATCACATCCGCCTAACACGCGGAAGGTCCCAGGTTCGATCCCTGGCAGGCACATTTTAATATTTTAAAACATTCGTTTTTTTCAAATCAAATGGTGAGAACGTGGAACGATATTTTCTTCATAATATCTGTGTCAGAGCGTGAGACGGTTAAGAGATATCACAGAATTTATCGAGTTTCCCCTACACATGTAACTACTTTCAGAAATTCGTGTGACTGATGTGTGATAAATCAAAACAGGAACGTTATTACTTTTGAATATAACGCGTGCACTGCTGCGAAATTTGATGTGCAGAAACGGCCTTCGCGTAATCATGTCACGTTCGACGAAGTATCTGACCAGCAGTTTACAACTCTTCGATAGAATGGGTTTACGAGCTTTATTTTTCTTAAATGCGTGAATAGTTTGAAACGTCGATGCACGCGACCTTATTTGAAGATAAGGTAACGTACTTGCCAGGTTGTACAGGTAATATCTAGAGATCACGACTCCGTCAGTGTGTGTTGAAAACAACTCTTCATGCTGTGACAACTAATCACACTAGATATTTCATTCTTTAACCTATTCTTTTAAATTCCGGTCAGAACTATTGCATAGTTATGTGCGTTATCATCTCCCACTTACCAGTGACGGAAAAGAGGAAAGGCAATTCTACAACATCATTCACCAACAACTATTTGACGTACTTAATTTTACCGAACAGTGAAATTTTCGATGATATCCTAACTCCTCATAAGTCTGAAAATTGTAACATGTTATTTCATTTGAATTGAATGCACGCCCGTCAGAGAGCGATTCAAATGTTCTTACCACCATGTCTAGCCAGTCTAAAGAAGTGAAGTAGCGTCCGCCTATAGACAGGATTGTTTTCTTGAATACTCCTTGTTCTGTTTATCCCTTTTTGTCTGATTTCTTTATTTTTATAGAGTTTCTTCACTAAGTAAAGATGTTTTGCGATGGTTAATGTATACTCGTCATGATCGAATCTCCTGTTTTACGTACTTATTTAAGAATTGTATTTAGTTCACTTGAATATAGTACAGACTAGACAGGTAAAAGGAAATTACGATGCCAAAACCGGAGAATATTTGTTATTCTGAAGTGTTTCCTCCTTCTAGTTGCAGCTGGTTCATGTAAACGTTTTTCTTAAACAATAATTCTTTGTTTTGGTAATGGTATTTTGAACGTCAAAAACGAAGTGTAACCTAGAGAAAGGACGATAGTCTCGAAGAGTAGATGGTTTCCGAAGAGATGTTGCAACACAGATAAGACCTCTTCTGTACATTGGGCTTTATTCCACTGCTGTGATCTCCTGCAACCCAAAACTGTCAACGTACTATTACAACTAAAGCGCGTTTCAACAACGTTATCATTTTAGGAGTTTGAGAGTCACCATGCAACTTTGTCGTATTGAACACCTTGAACAAGGTGTGTGTGATGAGAAAAAATCACCCAGAGTGCAATCCCAGAATAGGTCACAAAATAACGAAGATTAAATATTATTTCAGACTATCCCTAATTTTGTTAATGTATTTAATAGGCGTATTAAATCGCTTATTACGTTATTGTTTAATAATTCTGATAAAAAAATTAAAGCTCTGAAAATGTTCTGTTCAGTTTTCGATAGAAAGAGAAAAGACTGAGAAACTAAACTGTGCGTTTGGCACGTTTAAGGGCAATTGAACGAGATGAAAACGTTGAATACTGTGGGCTCGATAAAGTCTTTTAAAGACACGTTAGCACATTGGGAAAATACCTTTGGATTTGGTAGACAAAGGAGGGTGTTATATTATTTAAAGTTAAACGTTAAGCTGTCGTTATATTTGCGTTTGTTTTGACTGCGAAATAAAATTTTGGAACGTTATCGTTTTATTTTAAAACTTGAACAGCAAAAATCGCGAAACCGAGGTGCTTGTGGTGTAGTGGTTATCACATCCGCCTAACACGCGGAAGGTCCCAGGTTCGATCCCTGGCAAGCACATTTTAATATTTTAAAACATTCGTTTTTTTTCAAATCAAATGGTGAGAACGTGGAACGATATTTTCTTCATAATATCTGTGTCAGAGCGTGAGACGGTTAAGAGATATCACAGAATTTATCGAGTTTCCTTCCTACACTTGTAACTACTTTCAGAAATTCGTGTGACTGATGTGTGATAAATCAAAACAGGAACGTTATTACTTTTGAATATAACGCGTGTACTGCTGCGAAATTTGATGTGCAGAAACGGCCTTCGCGTACTCATGTCACGTTCGACAAAGTATCTAACCAGCAGTTTACAACTCTTCGATAGAATGGGTTTACGAGCTTTATTTTTCTTAAATGCGTGAATAGTTTGAAACGTCGATGCACGCGACCTTATTTGAAGGTAAGGTGACGTACTTGCCAGGTTGTACAGGTAATATCTAGAGATCACGACTCCGTCAGTGTGTGTTGAAAACAACTCTTCATGGTGTGACAACTAATCACACTAGATATTTCATTCTTTAACCTATTCTTTTAAATTCCGGTCAGAACTATTGCATAGTTATGTGCGTTATCATCTCCCACTTACCAGTGACGGAAAAGAGGAAAGGCAATTCTACAACATCATTCACCAACAACTATTTGACGTACTTAATTTTTACCGAACAGTGAAATTATCGATGATATCCTAACTCCTCATAAGTCTGAAAATTGTAACATGTTATTTCATTTGAATGCACGCCCGTCAGAGAGCGATTCAAATGTTCTTACCACCATGTCTAGCCAGTCTAAAGAAGTGTAGTAGCGTCCGCCTATATACAGGATTGTTTTCTTGAATACTCCTTGTTCTGTTTATCCCTTTTTTGTCTGATTTCTTTATTTTTATAGAGTTTCTTCACTAAGTAAAGATGTTTTGCGATGGTTAATGTATACTCGTCATGATCGAATCTCCTGTTTTACGTACTTATTTAAGAATTGTATTTAGTTCACTTGAATATAGTACAGACTAGACAGGTAAAGGAAATTACGATGCCAAAACCGGAGAATATTTGTTATTCTGAAGTGTTTCCTCCTTCTAGTTGCAGCTGGTTCATGTAAACGTTTTTCTTAAACAATAATTCTTTGTTTTGGTAATGGTATTTTGAACGTCAAAAACGAAGTGTAACCTAGAGAAAGGACGATAGTCTCGAAGAGTAGATGGTTTCCGAAGAAAGATGTTGTAACACAGATAAGACCTCTTCTGTACATTGGGCATTATTCCACCGCTGTGATCTCCTGCAACCCAGAACTGTCAACGTACTATTACAACTAATGCGCGTTTCAACAACGTTATAATTTTAGGAGTTTGAGAGTCACCATGCAACTTTGTCGTATTGAACACCTTGAACAAGTTGTGTGTGATGAGAAAAAAATCACCCAGAGTGCAATCCCAGAATAGGTCACAAAATAACGAAGATTAAATATTATTTCAGACTATCCCTAATTTTGTTAATGTATTTAATAGGCGTATTAAATCGCTTATTACGTTATTGTTTAATAATTCTGATAAAAAAATTAAAGCTCTGAAAATGTTCTGTTCAGTTTTCGATAGAAAGAGAAAAGACTGAGGAAACTAAACTGTGCGTTTGGCACGTTTAAGGGCAATTGAACGAGATGAAAAACGTTGAATACTGTAGGCTCGATAAAGTCTTTTAAAGACACGTTAGCACATTGGGAAAATACCTTTGGATTTGGTAGACAAAGGAGGGTGTTATATTATTTAAAGTTAAACGTTAAGCTGTCGTTATATTTGCGTTTGTTTTGACTGCGAAATAAAAATTTTGGAACGTTATCGTTTTATTTTAAAAACTTGAACAGCAAAATCGCGAAACCGAGGTGCTTGTGGTGTAGTGGTTATCACATCCGCCTAACACGCGGAAGGTCCCAGGTTCGATCCCTGGCAAGCACATTTTAATATTTTAAAACATTCGTTTTTTTCAAATCAAATGGGAGAACGTGGAACGATATTTTCTTCATAATATCTGTGTCAGAGCGTGAGACGGTTAAGAGATATCACAGAATTTATCGAGTTTCCCCTACGCACTTGTAACTACTTTCAGAAATTCGTGTGACTGATGTGTGATAAATCAAAACAGGAACGTTATTACTTTTGAATATAATGCGTGCACTGCTGCGAAATTTGATGTGCAGAAACGGCCTTCGCGTAATCATGTCACGTTCGACGAAGTATCTGACCAGCAGTTTACAACTCTTCGATAGAATGGGTTTACGAGCTTTATTTTTCTTAAATGCGTGAATAGTTTGAAACGTCGATGCACGCGACCTTATTTGAAGATAAGGTAACGTACTTGCCAGGTTGTTCAGGTAATATCTAGAGATCACGACTCCGTCAGTGTGTGTTGAAAACAACTCTTCATGGTGTGACAACTAATCACACTAGATATTTCATTCTTTAACCTATTCTTTTAAATTCCGGTCAGAACTATTGCATAGTTATGTGCGTTATCATCTCCCACTTACCAGTGACGGAAAAGAGGAAAGGCAATTCTACAACATCATTCACCAACAACTATTTGACGTACTTAATTTTTACCGAACAGTGAAATTTTCGATGATATCCTAACTCCTCATAAGTCTGAAAATTGTAACATGTTATTTCATTTGAATTGGGAATGCACGCCCGTCAGAGAGCGATTCAAATGTTCTTACCACCATGTCTAGCCAGTCTAAAGAAGTGAAGTAGCGTCCGCCTATAGACAGGATTGTTTTCTTGAATACTCCTTGTTCTGTTTATCCCTTTTTTGTCTGATTTCTTTATTTTTATAGAGTTTCTTCACTAAGTAAAGATGTTTTGCGATGGTTAATGTATACTCGTCATGATCGAATCTCCTGTTTTACGTACTTATTTAAGAATTGTATTTAGTTCACTTGAATATAGTACAGACTAGACAGGTAAAAGGAAATTACGATGCCAAAACCGGAGAATATTTGTTATTCTGAAGTGTTTCCTCCTTCTAGTTGCAGCTGGTTCATGTAAACGTTTTTCTTAAACAATAATTCTTTGTTTTGGTAATGGTATTTTGAACGTCAAAACGAAGTGTAACCTAGAGAAAGGACGATAGTCTCGAAGAGTAGATGGTTTCCGAAGAGAGATGTTGCAACACAGATAAGACCTCTTCTGTACATTGGGCTTTATTCCACTGCTGTGATCTCCTGCAACCCAAAACTGTCAACGTATTATTACAACTAAAGCGCGTTTCAACAACGTTATCATTTTAGGAGTTTGAGAGTCACCATGCAACTTTGTCGTATTGAACACCTTGAACAAGTTGTTTGTGATGAGAAAAAAATCACCCAGAGTGCAATCCCAGAATAGGTCACAAAATAACGAAGATTAAATATTATTTCAGACTATCCCTAATTTTGTTAATGGATTTAATAGACGTATTAAATCGCTTATTACGTTATTGTTTAATAATTCTGATAAAAAAATTAAAGCTCTGAAAATGTTCTGTTCAGTTTTCGATAGAAAGAGAAAAGACTGAGAAACTAAACTGTGCGTTTGGCACGTTTAATGGCAATTGAACGAGATGTAAAAGCGTTGAATACTGTGGGCTCGATAAAGTCTTTTAAAGACACGTTAGCACATTGGGAAAATACCTTTGGATTTGGTAGACAAAGGAGGGTGTTATATTATTTAAAGTTAAACGTTAAGCTGTCGTTATATTTGCGTTTGTTTAGACTGCGAAATAAAAATTTTGGAACGTTATAGTTTAATTTTAAAAATTGTAACAGCAAAAGTCGATAAACGGAGGTGCTTGTGGTGTAGTGGTTATCACATCCGCCTAACACGCGTAAGATCCCAGGTTCGATCCATGGCAGGCACATTTTAATATTTTAAAACATTCGTTTTCTTTCAAATCAAATGGTGAGAACGTGGAACGATATTTTCTTCATAATATCTGTGTCAGAGCGTGAGACGGTTAATAGATATCACAGAATTTATCGAGTTTCCCCCTACACATGTAACTACTTTCAGAAATTCGTGTCACTGATGTGTGATAAATCAAAACAGGAACGTTATTACTTTTGAATATAATGCGTGCAATGCTGCGAAATTTGATGTGCAGAAACGGCCTTCGCGTAATCATGTCACGTTCGACGAAGTATCTGACCAGCAGTTTACAACTCTTCGATAGAATGGGTTTACGAGCTTTATTTTTCTTAAATGCGTGAATAGTTTGAAAAGTCGATGCACGCGACCTTATTTGAAGATAAGTTAACGTACTTGCCAGGTTGTACAGGTAATATCTAGAGATCACGACTCCGTCAGTGTGTGTTGAAAACAACTCTTCATGCTGTGACAACTAATCACACTAGATATTTCATTCTTTAACCTATTCTTTTAAATTTCGGTCAGAACTATTGCATAGTTATGTGCGTTATCATCTCCCACTTTCTAGTGACGGAAAATAGGAAAGGCAATTCTACAACATCATTCACCAACAACTATTTGACGTACTTAATTTTTACCGAACAGTGAAATTTTCGATGATATCCTAACCCCTCATAAGTCTGAAAATTGTAACAAGTTATTTCATTTGAATTGGGAATGCACGCCCGTCAGAGAGCGACTCAAATGTCCTTACCACCATGTCTAGCCAGTCTAACTAAGTGAAGTAGCGTCCGCCTATATACAGGATTGTTTTCTTGAATACTCCTTGTTCTGTTTATCCCTTTTTTGTCTGATTTCTTTATTTTTATAGAGTTTCTTCACTAAGTAAAGATGTTTTGCGATGGTTAATGTATACTCGTCATGATCGAATCTCCTGTTTTACGTACTTATTTAAGAATTGTATTTAGTTCACTTGAATATTGTACAGACTAGACAGGTAAAAGGAAATTACGATGCCAAAACCGGAGAATATTTGTTATTCTGAAGTGTTTCCTCCTTCTAGTTGCAGCTGGTTCATGTAAACGTTTTTCTTAAACAATAATTCTTTGTTTTGGTAATGGTATTTTGAACGTCAAAAACGAAGTGTAACCTAGAGAAAGGACGATAGTCTCGAAGAGTAGATGGTTTCCGAAGAGAGATGTTGCAACACAGATAAGACCTCTTCTTTACATTGGGCTTTATTCCACCGCTGTGATCTCCTGCAACCCAAAACTGTCAACGTACTATTACAACTAAAGCGCGTTTGAACAACGCTATCATTTTAGGAGTTTGAGAGTCACCATGCTCCTTTGTCGTATTGAACACCTTGAACAAGTTGTGCGTGATGAGAAAAAATCACCCAGAGTGCAATCCCAGAATAGGTCACAAAATAACGAAGATTAACTATTATTTCAGACTATCTTTAATTTTGTTAATGTATTTAATAGGCGTATTTAATCGCTTATTACCTTATTGTTTAATAATTCTGATAAAAAAATTAAAGATCTTAAAATGTTCTGTTCAGTTTTCGATAGAAAGAGAAAAGACTGAGGAAACTAAACTGTGCGTTTGGCACGTTTAAGGGCAATTGAACGAGATGTAAAAACGTTGAATACTGTGGGCTCGATAAAGTCTTTTAAAGACACGTTAGCACATTGGGAAAATACCTTTGGATTTGGTATACAAAGAAGGGTGTTATATTATTTAAAGTTAAAGTTAAGCTGTCGTTATATTTGTGTTTGTTTAGACTGCGAAATAAAAATTTTGGAACGTTATAGTTTTTTTTAAAAAACTTGAACAGCAAAAATCGCAAAATCGAGGTGCTTGTGGTGTAGTGGTTATCACATCCGCCTAACACGCGGAAGGTCCCAGGTTCGATCCCTGGCAGGCACATTTTAATATTTTAAAACATTCGTTTTTTTTCAAATCAAATGGTGAGAACGTGGAACGATATTTTCTTCATAATATCTGTGTCAGAGCGTGAGACGGTTAAGAGATATCACAAAATTTATCGAGTTTCCCCCTACACTTGTAACTGCTTTCAGAAATTCGTGTGACTGATGTGTGATAAATTAAAACAGGAACGTTATTACTTTTGAATATAATGCGTGCACTGCTGCGAAATTTGATGTGCAGAAACGGCCTTCGCGTAATCATGTCACGTTCGACGAAGTATCAAACCAGCAGTTTACAACTCTTCGATAGAATGGGTTTACGAGCTTTATTTTTTCTTAAATGCGTGAATAGTTTGAAACGTCGATGCACGCGACCTTATTTGAAGGTAAGGTGACGTACTTGCCAGGTTGTACAGGTAATATCTAGAGATCACGACTCCGTCAGTGTGTGTTGAAAACAACTCTTCATGGTGTGACAACTAATCACACTACATATTTCATTCTTTAACCTATTCTTTTAAATTCCGGTCAGAACTATTGGATGGTTATGTGCGTTATCATCTCCCACTTTCCAGTGACGGAAAAGAGGAAAGGCAATTCTACAACATCATTCACCAACAACTATTTGACGTACTTAATTTTTACCGAACAGTGAAATTTTCGATGATATCCTAACTCCTCATACATCTGAAAATTGTAACATGTTATTTCATTTGAATTGGGAATGCACGCCCGTCAGAGAGCGACGCAAATGTCCTTACCACCATGTCTAGCCAGTCTAAAGAAGTGAAGTAGCGTCCGCCTATAGACAGGATTGTTTTCTTGAATACTCCTTGTTCTGTTTATCCCTTTTTTGTCTGATTTCTTTATTTTTATAGAGTTTCTTCACTAAGTAAAGATGTTTTACGATGGTTAGTGTCTTCTCGTCATGATCGAATCTCCTGTTTTACGTATTTATTGTATTTATTTCACTACGATTTACTACTAACAAACTATTGTTACATCTGGACTTGAAAAGATTTTTGTTTCATGATCTTGTTATTCAACATGAAACTTTGTCACTTAACAACGATTTGTGTTGAGAAGAGACTGGAATAATTTAAAAAATTAAATTTTGAAATTATATATTTATATCGTGTTTCTTATTTCTTTTTCAACCGTAGGGCCTCGTATAGCCAGGTGGGATAAGGCGTTCGGTTCGTAATCTGACGGTCGCGGGTTCGAATCCCCGTCACACCAAGCATGCTAGCTCTTTTAGCATTGGGGGCGTTATATAGTGACTATCAATCCCAATGTTTTTTGATAGTAGAGTAGCCCAAGAGTTGGCGGTGGGTGGTGATGACTAGCTGCCTTCCTCTAGTCTTACACTACTAAATTAGTGATCTCTAGCGCATTTAGCCCTCGTGTAGCTTTGTGCGAAATTTTAAAACTAAACAAACCAAAGCTGTTTCAACTTCAGTTGGCTTTTACTCTTTATAAATATTTTATCTGACATCTAGTGACAAAGGTGAGAACAATTATATTAAAGATAGTAAATTTAATAAATTTATCACTTTAAAAATAAGAAAAATCTCTATTTTTATGGTTATCATCGAAAATATTGAATATAATTTTTCACCATAATAAGTATGTTTTATCGTTGAAATGTAAATTTTTTTGAAACAAATAAGTGCAATAAGTTTCTAAGATAACTTTGAATTAAGTTTAGAAGTCAATCTTTTCCTAACGTTCTGTTACCAAACTTAAAAATTAGATTGGTTTGAAAATTAAGACCGCTATGTTAGTCTTTTATATTATTTTCTATTTAATTTTTTATTTACATAGGCTACATTTAATTATAAATATTACACGATGATAAGTGAGTCATTTTTCTTATTTTGTTCGATCACAGATGGCGCTAATGATAGAAGAAAACGTTTAAAAATGTCTTTTTTTTTATGTCCTTTTCGTTTGTAGTTAGGCTTAAATTGTCCAACGAGCTATATGTGCTCATTTTGCCATGGACATTAAAGTCCCTATTTTTACGTTCTAAGTCTACGTAATTATTATTATTTAACTATTCATGATAGTATTAATTTGTTTATTAAATTATTTTTTTTTTTGTCTGGTTTAATGTAAACAGCTGGATATATTTTTGTAAACGTTGCTGTTAATAAGAATAAAGTTGTTTTTTTTTTATTTCGCGCAAAGCTACACGAGGTTTATCTGCCCTAGCCATCCCTAATTTATCAGTGTAAGACTGCTAGTCATCACCACCGACCGCCAATTCTTGGGCTACTCTTTTACCAACGAATAGTGGGATTGACCGTAACATTATAACGCCCCCACGGCTGGGAGGGCGAGCATGTTTAGTGCGACGGGGATTCGAACCCGTGACCTCAGGTTACGAATCGAACGCCTTAACCCACTTTGCCATGTTATGCCTAAGAGAAAAGCGCATAACGTTCCTGTGCAGCTTTGTGCGATATTCAAAACAAAACAAATACAATTATAACAATAAAATGGAGAAAAATTGTGTTTTTTGTTTCACAAGTATAGGAAGGAAAGTGAAATGGTATGATAATTTTTATTATTATATTTACTTAGTTTTGGAATGTTTTTTGAATTTCACTCAAAGCTACACGAAGGCTATCTGTGCCAGGTGTCCCTAATTTAGCAGTGTAAGACTAGAGGGAAGGCAGCTAGTCATCACCACCCACCGCCAACTCTTGGGCTACTCTTTTACCAACGAATAGTGGGATTGACCGTCACATTATAACGCCCCCACGGCTGGGAGGGCGAGCATGTTTGGCGCGACGCGGACGCGAACCCGCGACCCTCAGATTACGAGTCGCACGCCTTAACGCGCTTGGCCATGCCGGGCCCTATATTTACTTACAAAAATAATTGAATACCGTTATTCCTATATATAAAATTTCCTTTTCTTAGTTATTTATTTTGCAGAATTGCCTATAATTATGGCTTGTATTTTGTATCAAACTTTAATTAATCACAGGAAATCCAATGTAACGAAGCCAACCAGACATGTTGTGTTACTTAGTGTGCCTAAACTCTGCTTGTAAGGATTCATGATTCACCGGTTTTCTTACTTCAAAAATGCTAGGGTGTGCTGTAAGGGTCAAATCCCCATGTTAGGCTAGGATACTGATAGATTTGGCAGTAAGTTCTTTTGACCAGTTTCATTTCTTATCTCCATCGACTTAAAGCTAGGAAGTTCTGTTAGCTTTTCGCGTAATTCTGAATCAACCGATCAAAGTTTCAACGAAACCCACTGTGAAAAACATTAATGAAACTTAAATTTTGAGTAGTGCTCGTTTAGGTGAATATTGCGTTCAACCTGCAACGACATTTTATACCTCAGCAGCTTGTGAAAATGTTTCACTTCGTTTGCCCTCTTTACAATTTCAGTTTTAAATTTTGGAGAAAAACTGAGACGAACTGTTGTCTTGATAGTGTATTGTACATGTTTTCTTTGGTAGAATATGTTTCCAAACATTTCTGTATGTAAGTTACCATTGCCAACAAACCATTTACTTTATATAAACAGCTTAGTACTTTGAATTTGCTAATGAATAGTCTTTAAGTTAATAACTTATTTTCGTACATTGCCACCTGTTCAACAGTTTTGTTTCTAGGATAAACGTGACGACGTTCTTTAGTTTATTATTATTGGCTTAAACACTTCTTGCACGAAGTCACTTCTTTAGAAAAATGTAGTTGTCTTGATTTAATCATGTGATTCAGTTTTAGTTAGGGGCACTATTAATTAATGTTATTCAGTTGTAGCTATGTATTGTTACATTATTCAATTACATTACTTAGGTTTAGTTAGTCATGGTAGAATCAAGGTGTTTCAGTTTTATCTATATATGGTAACAAGCACTATTAGCATTATTCACATACGTAGTTAGTTACGTTCACACTAGGTGCCGTCACATTAATGCTTTTTTACTATTAATTGAAGAAAGTAATCACATAATATTTCTATTTATATCGCTCAGGCTAATTCTTTGTTTCTACACGTGAGTTTCCATTTATGGAAAATTTAAATACATTACGATTTCTCTGAAGATGCATAAAATTATAATAAACACACAAAGCAGAAAAATAACTTTTTAAACCAATGTTTCTTGTCAATAACGCGCAAAAATTATTTAAATAAATAATAAATATGTTTAATTTTTTTTAGTCGTTATTAACTCTAATACTTGAGAGTTATATTCAAAGAAAAACTGATTGTGGATGAAAACGTTTCTATTCTGAAATCAAAGTTAACCTTATTTCGACATGTCTCTTGCATACAATATCTTTGTTATTCTCTCCAGACATGCTCGCCCTTTCAGCCATGGGAACACTATAATTTGTTGGTCAATACAACTATTCATTGGCAAACGAGTAGCCCAAGAGTTGGCGATTGGTGGTGATAACTATCTGCTTTCCCTCTAGTCTTACACTGTTAAATTAGGTTTTATTGAGTGGCATAATTAGTTGCATGAGCAACTGAATTAGTAATTTATTACTAATATTATTTTTCTCTTACATTATTTTTTTAATATCAAAGTGATGTTGTTTGAAATAAATTTGATTGTCCGGATATTTGTAGCAAAAATTTCAATCATATCATGGAAGTCTTTTCATCCTTCCATTTTAATATTGAGTCTTGTCATCCTTCCATTTTAATATTGAGTTTTGTCACCTGTCCATTTTAATATTGAGTCTTGTCACCTGTCCATTTTAATATTGAGTCTTGTCATCCTTCCATTTTAATATTGAGTCTTGTCACCTGTCCATTTTAATATTGAGTCTTGTCATCCTTCCATTTTAATATTGAGTCTTGTCACCTGTCCATTTTAATATTGAGTCTTGTCATCCTTCCATTTTAATATTGAGTTTTGTCACCTGTCCATTTTAATATTGAGTCTTGTCACCTGTCCATTTTAATATTGAGTCTTGTCATCCTTCCATTTTAATATTGAGTCTTGTCACCTGTCCATTTTAATATTGAGTCTTGTCATCCTTCCATTTTAATATTGAGTCTTGTCACCTGTCCATTTTAATATTGAGTCTTGTCATCCTTCCATTTTAATATTGAGTTTTGTCACCTGTCCATTTTAATATTGAGTCTTGTCACCTGTCCATTTTAATATTGAGTCTTGTCATCCTTCCATTTTAATCTTGAGTCTTGTCATCCTTCCATTTTAATCTTGAGTCTTGTCATCCTTCCATTTTAATATTGAGTCTTGTCACCTGTCCATTTTAATATTGAGTCTTGTCACCTGTCCATTTTAATATTGAGTCTTGTCATCCTTCCATTTTAATATTGAGTTTTGTCACCTGTCCATTTTAATATTGAGTCTTGTCACCTGTCCATTTTAATATTGAGTCTTGTCATCCTTCCATATTAATATTGAGTTTTGTCACCTGTCCATTTTAATATTGAGTCTTGTCACCTGTCCATTTTAATATTGAGTCTTGTCATCCTTCCATTTTAATATTGAGTCTTGTCACCTGTCCATTTTAATATTGAGTCTTGTCATCCTTCCATTTTAATATTGAGTTTTGTCACCTGTCCATTTTAATATTGAGTCTTGTCACCTGTCCATTTTAATATTGAGTCTTGTCACCTGTCCATTTTAATATTGAGTCTTGTCATCCTTCCATTTTAATATTGAGTCTTGTCATCCTTCCATTTTAATATTGAGTCTTGTCACCTGTCCATTTTAATATTGAGTCTTGTCATCCTTCCATATTAATATTGAGTTTTGTCACCTGTCCATTTTAATATTGAGTCTTGTCACCTGTCCATTTTAATATTGAGTCTTGTCATCCTTCCATTTTAATAATGAGTCTTGTCATCCTTCCATTTTAATATTGAGTTTTGTCACCTGTCCATTTTAATATTGAGTTTTGTCATCCTTCCATTTTAATATCGAGTCTTGTCATCCTTCCATTTGAATATGAAATCTTGTCATCCTTCCATTTTAATATTGAGTCTTGTCATCCGTCAATTTTAATATTGAGTCTTATCACTTGTCCATTCTAATATTGAGTCTTGTCATCCGTCCATTTTAATATTGAGTCTTGTCATCCTTCCATTTTAATATTGAGTCTTGTCACCTGTCCATTTTAATATTAAGTCTTGTCATCCGTCCATTTTAATATTGAGTCTTGTCATCCTTCCATTTTAATATTGAGTCTTGTCATCCTTCCCTTTTAATATTGAGTCTTATCACTTGTCCATTCTAATATTGAGTTTTGTCATCCTTCCATTTTAATATTGAGTCTTGTCATCCTTCCATTTTAATATGAAGTCTTGTCATCCTTCCATTTTAATATTGAGTCTTGTCACTTGTCCATTTTAATATGGAGTTTTGTGATCCATTCATTTTAATATGAAGTTTTGTCATCCGTCCATTTTAATGTGGACTCTTGTGACCTTTCTATTTTAAAGTGGAATCTTGTCACCTTTCCATTTTAGTTTGGGGTCATGTAATCCATCTATTTTGACATGAATCTCTCAGTGTAATTAACTAAATATTGCATGTTACCTTGTGTGATAATGAATCGCGTGTTTGTGTGTGTGCACACACAAATTGCTGTAGTTTTGTTATTCAACTTGCATCTTTTATGCGGGAAAGACATATCACTCTATTTTTTGAAGAAAAAATTTATATCAAACGATAAGTTATATAGGAAAATAAAAGTGCAACTGTGATATTAAATTGCTCCACAATTACTAAAGTTTGTTTGTTTGTTTTGGAATTTCGCACAAAGCTACTCGAGGGTTATCTGCGATATTCGTCCCTAATTTAGCAGTGTAAGACTAGACTGAAGGCAGCTAGTCATCACCATTCACGGGCAACTTTTGGGCTACTTTTTTACCAACGAATAGTGGGATTGACTGGAATATTATAACGGCTGAAAGGGTGAGTATGCTTGGTGTGACGGGGATTCGAACCGTGACCTTCAGATTACGAGTCGAGTGCCTCAACCACCTGGTCATGCCAGGCCGTCTCAAGTTACATTCTTACAGAGAATCTATTGTGGGGCTCACATTGCAAACTTTTATAGAAAACAATAAACAGAAGGAAATTTATTAAACAATTTGTTGACTGTGGATGTTAGTCTGCTACAAGTAACATGAGGCACGAGATCCGTTTGTGTCGTTCTCGCAGTGCCAGCTGCTGGAAGTGGAGTAATGGTATGGGACACGTTTGTGACAAAGATAATACTTTTGATTTGTTTACAGGGCTAATAACTTTAATGGGTTTTTGATTTCTATATTTTTCGTAGGATGTTCCGTTGTCATTCCGCTGTACAAAGACAATAATCTACCGAACTTGTGTTGTCATTCCGCTGTACAAAGACAACAATCTACAGAACTTGTGTCGTCAAAAGGTGGTTTAAAAAGTAGAAAACTGGTTCATACATCTTTTTTTAACTAGTATTATCACTTAGCCTAAATATAATCTGTAATATCAACCTGGACGTCATTTTTTGTCACCATAGTTCTCTGTCAACATTACTGAACCAACTGCTAACATTAATCCTAGACGAACCAACTTGTGTCGAACTAGACATTATTTAGGATCTTCTGCTACGTTAAGTTTCATGCTCTTATCACGATGCCTTATGCTGATGTGTGAGGGCGTTACGAAGAAAACAGAGCTTATCTGACGGCTCATGCTTGGTTGACCAAAGCTGGCTTGAGAATTAAGATTCCTCAAAACCCTCAGCCGTTTAAGACATAGGAAATTATGGCTGTGTAGTACCGTGACGAAACTGGTAATTATGGTAAACAAAATAAAATAAATATTAACCAATACAAGTCTTCTAAACACTGATAAAAATGTTCAAAATGTAGAACGTGCTAATAGGAAGTGCTCTAATTGGTTTAAACCAAATAGACTATAGAGCAAGAAGGAAATAAGGAATAATTATGAACCCCATATCTTTGAGTATCTTAGCCTGGATCACGGAATACTTTCTGAATAATATAAGTTGGATGTGAACGGATTCCTGCTAATTATATCTACAATGACAAATATGAGGGTGAGAAAATCTGGGTAACATACAGTTTTATCCATACTGTATTATTATTAACGTGGATAAGGCTATTCTGAAAGTCTACACATACTAAGTACTAGATTAGAGTTATAATTTGATTTATTATGACGTGTGCAAGCCTTGCTGCAAGCCTTTTTGGAAAAAATACATAAAAACATTTTTATCAACCCTTTAAACAATGGTAAAGGAAAGTTGTTTGTAATGGTTTATTAGAATATTGAAGGATAGCGCCCAAGGCCTTTACAAGAAAAATCGTGCCATGCTTGGCTGGACATACAACGTCATATCATTAAAAACTATATTATGCATAAGCTTACAATATAACTTCTACGACCTCAACAAGACGGCATTTCTGTGTACATTTTATCCAGTAACAACATGACCATTTTAGTTGTTTGTAGTAGCAAACGTACTATGATTGCTTACAGTACACGAAACGCTAACCGCATTTGTGAATCTTTCGCTAATGGGTAAATGTAGCCAAAGTGGGCAGTGCACACAGATTTTGTTTCAAAATACAAATTGGTGAATGTGCTTGGTTGCGGTGTTGTAAAAGTGTAGTCAAGCCATGCAAGCTATCTTGAGGCCTCCTATAGTTAAGTTGGTTTAATATGTCTTTGTAAACTTAGATACAGAAGTGACAGAATAAAAACAACAAACAAAACCTATGACGTCGGTTAGTTCTCGCTGGGCCCGGCAAGGCCAAGCGCGTTAAGGCGTGCGTGCGACTCGTAATCTGAGGAGCGCGGGTTCTCATCCGCGTCGCGCCAAACATGCTCGCCCTCCCAGCCGTGGGGGCGTTATAACGTGACAGTCAATCCCACTATTCGTTGGTAAAAGAGTAGCCCAAGAGTTGGCGGTGGGTAGGGATGACTAGCTGCCTTCCCTCTAGTCTTACACTGCTAAATTAGGGACGGCTAGCACAGATAGCGCTCGTGTAGCTTTGTGCGAAATTCCAAAACAAATAAACAAACAAACAAGTTCTCGCTGAGATCTAGATACCACAAGACAGCTGTAAGCTTCAAGTTTCAGATAAAACAATGTATAATTTCTACCATAACTAAGTTAAAGATAATAAATAACAACTTTTAAACTCTTGTATTCTGTTTTCTTAACATTACCCTTGTTTATGCAGAACGTTTGTAGATTCGGAATTCGAATCAGGTTTGAATACAATAACATTCAGCACAATGTGTATATAAACAATAATGCTATGAACGTTTACTGGAAGATTCCAAATGTCAAACTAGCTGTCAGTGCTTACGACATAACGTTATTTTTATCTAAGTTTTTGTGGCTTTTCTAAATGAGGTCAAGTACTTGTGGTTTTTATCAGTCTCACGTAAGCTTTTTTGTGGCTCTACTCTAATGGGCCCGGCATGGCCACGTGGATTAAGGCACTCGACTCGTTATCCGAGGGTCGCGAGTTCGAATACCCTTCGCACTAAACGTGCTCGCCCTTTCAGCTGTGGGGGCGTTATTATGTGACGGTCAATCCCACTATTCGTTGGTAAAAGAGAAGCCCAAAGATTGGCGGTGGGTGGTGATGACTAGCTGCCCTCCCTCTAAACTTACACTGCTAAATTAGGGACGGCC
>NC_134829.1:53707914-53749785 GCF_004210375.1 Tachypleus tridentatus | reverse complement strand
TCAATATTAAAATGGAAAGGTGACAAGACTCAATATTAAAATGGACAGGGTGACAAACCTCATTATTAAAAAAGTTTTGAAAAGGATGACAAGACTCAATATTAAAATGGGGACAGGTGACTGACAGACTCAATATTAAAATGGAAGGATGACAAGACTCAATATTAAAATGGAAGGTGGGTGACAAGACTCAATATTAAAATGGAAGGATGACAAGACTCAATATTAAAATGGACAGGATGACAAGACTCAATGGCCAAAATGGACAGGTGACAAAAAACTCAATATTAAAATGGAAGGGATGACAAGAATTGGACCAATATTAAAATGGACAGGTGACAAGACTCAATATTAAGAATGGAAGGGATGACAAGACTCAATATTAAAAATGGACAGGTGACAAGAGACTCAATATTAAAATGGAAGGATGACAAGACCTCACTCAATATTAAAATGGACAGGTGACAAGACTCAATATATAAAAAATGGACAGGTGACAAAACTCAATATTAAAATGGAAGGACTGATAAAGACTCAATATTAAAATAAAGGATGGCAAGACTTCCATGATATGGATTGAGAAATTTTGACTACAAATATCCGGACAAACTCAATATTATTTCAACAACATCCACTCAATATTAAAAAAACAATGTAAGAGAAAAATAATATTAGTAATGACAGACTCAAATTCAGGTGCTCGACAAGACTCAATTATGCCACTCAATAAAACCCAATTTAACGAGTGTACAAGACTAAGATGGAAGGTGACAGATAGTTATCACCCACCAATCCGCCAACTCTTGGGCTACTCGTTTGCCAATGAATAGTTGTATTGACCCAACAAATTATAGTGTTCCCATGGTTGAAAGGGGCGAGCATGTCTGGAGAGAATAACAAAGATATTGTATGCAAAGAGACATGTCGAAATAAGGTTAACTTTGATTTCAGAATAGAAACGTTTTCATCCACAATCAGTTTTTCTTTGAATATAACTCTCAAGTATTAGAGTTAATAACGACTAAAAAAATTAAACATATTTATTATTTATTTAAATAATTTTGCGCGTTATTGACAAGAAACATTGGTTTAAAAAAGTTATTTTTTGCTTGTTTGTGTGTTTATTATAATTTTATGCATCTTCAGAGAAATCGTAATGTATTTAAATTTTCCATAAATGGAAACTCACGTGTAGAAACAAAGAATTAGCCTGAGCGATATAAATAGAAATATTATGTGATTACTTTCTTCATTAAGTAATAAAAAGCATTAATGTGACGGCACCTAGTGTGAACGTAACTAACTACGTATGTGAATAATGCTAATAGTGCTTGTTACCATATATAGATAAAACTGAAACACCTTGATTCTACCATGACTAACTAAACCTAAGTAATGTAATTGAATAATGTAACAATACATAGCTACAACTGAATAACATTAATTAATAGTGCCCCTAACTAAAACTGAATCACATGATTAAATCAAGACAACTACATTTTTCTAAAGAAGTGTTTAAGCCAATAATAATAAACTAAAGAACGTCGTCACGTTTATCCTAGAAACAAAACTGTTGAACAGGTGGCAATGTACGAAAATAAGTTATTAACTTAAAGACTATTCATTAGCAAATTCAAAGTACTAAGCTGTTTATATAAAGTAAATGGTTTGTTGGCAATGGTAACTTACATACAGAAATGTTTGGAAACATATTCTACCAAAGAAAACATGTACAATACACTATCAAGACAACAGTTCGTCTCAGTTTTTTCCAAAATTTAAAACTGAAATTGTAAAGAGGGCAAACGAAGTGAAACATTTTCACAAGCTGCTGAGGTATAAAATGTCGTTGCAGGTTGAACGCAATATTCACCTAAACGAGCACTACTCAAAATTTAAGTTTCATTAATGTTTTTCACAGTGGGTTTCGTTGAAACTTTGATCGGTTGATTCAGAATTACGCGAAAAAGCTAACAGAACTTCTAGCTTTAAGTCGATGGAGATAAGAAATGAAACTGGTCAAAAGAACTTACTGCCAAATCTATCAGTATCCTAGCCTAACATGGGGGATTTGACCCTTACAGCACACCCTAGCATTTTGAAGTAAGAAAACCGGTGAATCATGAATCCTTACAAGCAGAGTTTAGGCACACTAAGTAACACAACATGTCTGGTTGGCTTCGTTACATTGGATTTCTGTGATTAATTAAAGTTTGATACAAAATACAAGCCATAATTATAGGCAATTCTGCAAAATAAATAACTAAGAAAAGGAAATTTTATATATAGGAATAACGGTATTCAATTATTTTGTAAGTAAATATAGGGCCCGGCATGGCCAAGCGCGTTAAGGCGTGCGACTCGTAATCTGAGGGTCGCGGGTTCGCGTCCGCGTCGCGCCAAACATGCTCGCCCTCCAGCCGTGGGGGGCGTTATAATGTGACGGTCAATCCCACTATTCGTTGGTAAAAGAGTAGCCCAAGAGTTGGCGGTGGGTGGTGATGACCAGCTGCCTTCCCTCTAGTCTTACACTGCTAAATTAGGGACACCTGGCACAGATAGCCTTCGTGTAGCTTTGAGTGAAATTCAAAAAACATTCCAAAACTAAGTAAATATAATAATAAAAAATTATCATACCATTTCACTTTCCTTCCTATATTTGTGAAACAAAAAACACAATTTTTCTCCATTTTATTGTTATAATTGTATTTGTTTTGTTTTGAATATCGCACAAAGCTGCACAGGAACGTTATGCGCTTTTCTCTTAGGCATAACATGGCAAAGGGGTTGGTTGTTCGATCGTAACCTGAGGTCACGGGTTCGAACCCGTCGCACTAAACATGCTCGCCCTCCTCCAGCCGTGGGGCGTTATAATGTTACGGTCAATCCCACTATTCGTTGGTAAAAAAGAGTAGCCCAAGAATTGGCGGTCGGTGGTGATGACTAGCAGTCTTACACTGATAAATTAGGGATGGCTAGGGGCAGATAAACCTCGTGTAGCTTTGCGCGAAATAAAAAAAAAACAACTTTATTCTTATTAACAGCAACGTTTACAAAATATATCCAGCTGTTTACATTAAACCAGACAAAAAAAAAAATAATTTAATAAACAAATTAATACTATCATGAATAGTTAAATAATAATAATTACGTAGACTTAGAACGTAAAAATAGGGACTTTAATGTCCATGGCAAAATGAGCACATATAGCTCGTTGGACAATTTAAGCCTAACTACAAACGAAAAGGACATAAAAAAAAAGACATTTTTAAACGTTTTCTTCTATCATTAGCGCCATCTGTGATCGAACAAAATAAGAAAATGACTCACTTATCATCGTGTAATATTTATAATTAAATGTAGCCTATGTAAATAAAAAAAAAAAAATTAAATAGAAAATAATATAAAAGACTAACATAGCGGTCTTAATTTTCAAACCAATCTAATTTTTAAGTTTGGTAACAGAACGTTAGGAAAAGATTGACTTCTAAACTTAATTCAAAGTTATCTTAGAAACTTATTGCACTTATTTGTTTCAAAAAAATTTACATTTCAACGATAAAACATACTTATTATGGTGAAAAATTATATTCAATATTTTCGATGATAACCATAAAAATAGAGATTTTTCTTATTTTTAAAGTGATAAATTTATTAAATTTACTATCTTTAATATAATTGTTCTCACCTTTGTCACTAGATGTCAGATAAAATATTTATAAAGAGTAAAAGCCAACTGAAGTTGAAACAGCTTTGGTTTGTTTAGTTTTTTAAAATTTCGCACAAAGCTACACGAGGCTAAATGCGCTAGAGATCACTAATTTAGTAGTGTAAGACTAGAGGAAGGCAGCTAGTCATCACCACCCACCGCCAACTCTTGGGCTACTCTACTATCAACAAAACATTGGGATTGATAGTCACTATATAACGCCCCCAATGCTAAAAGAGCTAGCATGCTTGGTGTGACGGGGATTCGAACCCGCGACCGTCAGATTACGAACCGAACGCCTTATCCCACCTGGCTATACGAGGCCCTACGGTTGAAAAAGAAATAAGAAACACGATATAAATATATAATTTCAAAATTTAATTTTTTAAATTATTCCAGTCTCTTCTCAACACAAATCGTTGTTAAGACAAAGTTTCATGTTGAATAACAAGATCATGAAACAAAATCTTTTCAAGTCCAGATGTAACAATAGTTTGTTAGTAGTAAATCGTAGTGAAATAAATACAATAAATACGTAAAACAGGAGATTCGATCATGACGAGAAGACACTAACCATCGTAAAACATCTTTACTTAGTGAAGAAACTCTATAAAAATAAAGAAATCAGACAAAAAAGGGATAAACAGAACAAGGAGTATTCAAGAAAACAATCCTGTCTATAGGCGGACGCTACTTCACTTCTTTAGACTGGCTAGACATGGTGGTAAGAACATTTGCGTCGCTCTGACGGGCGTGCATTCCCAATTCAAATGAAATAACATGTTACAATTTTCAGATGTATGAGGAGTTAGGATATCATCGAAAATTTCACTGTTCGGTAAAAATTAAGTACGTCAAATAGTTGTTGGTGAATGATGTTGTAGAATTGCCTTTCCTCTTTTCCGTCACTGGAAAGTGGGAGATGATAACGCACATAACCATCCAATAGTTCTGACCGGAATTTAAAAGAATAGGTTAAAGAATGAAATATGTAGTGTGATTAGTTGTCACACCATGAAGAGTTGTTTTCAACACACACTGACGGAGTCGTGATCTCTAGATATTACCTGTACAACCTGGCAAGTACGTCACCTTACCTTCAAATAAGGTCGCGTGCATCGACGTTTCAAACTATTCACGCATTTAAGAAAAAATAAAGCTCGTAAACCCATTCTATCGAAGAGATGTAAACTGCTGGTTTGATACTTCGTCGAACGTGACATGATTACGCGAAGGCCGTTTCTGCACATCAAATTTCGCAGCAGTGCACGCATTATATTCAAAAGTAATAACGTTCCTGTTTTAATTTATCACACATCAGTCACACGAATTTCTGAAAGCAGTTACAAGTGTAGGGGGGAAACTCGATAAATTTTGTGATATCTCTTAACCGTCTCACGCTCTGACACAGATATTATGAAGAAAATATCGTTCCACGTTCTCACCATTTGATTTGAAAAAAAACGAATGTTTTAAAATATTAAAATGTGCTTGCCAGGGATCGAACCTGGGACCTTCCGCGTGTTAGGCGGATGTGATAACCACTACACCACAAGCACCTCCGTTTATCGACTTTTGCTGTTACAATTTTTAAAATTAAACTATAACGTTCCAAAATTTTTATTTCGCAGTCTAAACAAACGCAAATATAACGACAGCTTAACGTTTAACTTTAAATAATATAACACCCTCCTTTGTCTACCAAATCCAAAGGTATTTTCCCAATGTGCTAACGTGTCTTTAAAAGACTTTATCGAGCCCACAGTATTCAACGCTTTTACATCTCGTTCAATTGCCATTAAACGTGCCAAACGCACAGTTTAGTGTTCTCAGTCTTTTCTCTTTCTATCGAAAACTGAACAGAACATTTTCAGAGCTTTAATTTTTTTATCAGAATTATTAAACAATAACGTAATAAGCGATTTAATACGTCTATTAAATCCATTAACAAAATTAGGGATAGTCTGAAATAATATTTAATCTTCGTTATTTTGTGACCTATTCTGGGATTGCACTCTGGGTGATTTTTTCTCACCACAAACAACTTGTTCAAGATGTTCAATACGACAAAGAAGCATGGTGACTCTCAAACTCCTAAAATGATAACGTTGTTCAAACGCGCATTAGTTGTAATAGTACGTTGACAGTTTTGGGTTGCAGGAGATCACAGCAGTGGAATAAAGCCCAATGTACAGAAGAGGTCTTATCTGTGTTGCAACATCTCTCTTCGGAAACCATCTACTCTTCGAGACTATCGTCCTTTCTCTAGGTTACACTTCGTTTTTGACGTTCAAAATACCATTACCAAAACAAAGAATTATTGTTTAAGAAAAACGTTTACATGAACCAGCTGCAACTAGAAGGAGGAAACACTTCAGAATAACAAATATTCTCCGGTTTTGGCATCGTAATTTCCTTTTACCTGTCTAGTCTGTACAATATTCAAGTGAACTAAATACAATTCTTAAATAAGTACGTAAAACAGGAGATTCGATCATGACGAGTATACATTAACCATCGCAAAACATCTTTACTTAGTGAAGAAACTCTATAAAAATAAAGAAATCAGACAAAAAAGGGATAAACAGAACAAGGAGTATTCAAGAAAACAATCCTGTATATAGGCGGACGCTACTTCACTTAGTTAGACTGGCTAGACATGGTGGTAAGGACATTTGAGTCGCTCTCTGACGGGCGTGCATTCCCAATTCAAATGAAATAACTTGTTACAATTTTCAGACTTATGAGGGGTTAGGATATCATCGAAAATTTCACTGTTCGGTAAAAATTAAGTACGTCAAATAGTTGTTGGTGAATGATGTTGTAGAATTGCCTTTCCTATTTTCCGTCACTAGAAAGTGGGAGATGATAACGCACATAACTATGCAATAGTTCTGACCGAAATTTAAAAGAATAGGTTAAAGAATGAAATATCTAGTGTGATTAGTTGTCACAGCATGAAGAGTTGTTTTCAACACACACTGACGGAGTCGTGATCTCTAGATATTACCTGTACAACCTGGCAAGTACGTTAACCTTATCTTCAAATAAGGTCGCGTGCATCGACTTTTCAAACTATTCACGCATTTAAGAAAAATAAAGCTCGTAAACCCATTCTATCGAAGAGTTGTAAACTGCTGGTCAGATACTTCGTCGAACGTGACATGATTACGCGAAGGCCGTTTCTGCACATCAAATTTCGCAGCAGTGCACGCATTATATTCAAAAGTAATAACGTTCCTGTTTTGATTTATCACACATCAGTCACACGAATTTCTGAAAGTAGTTACAAGTGTAGGGGGAAACTCGATAAATTCTGTGATATCTCTTAACCGTCTCACGCTCTGACACAGATATTATGAAGAAAATATCGTTCCACGTTCTCACCATTTGATTTGAAAGAAAACGAATGTTTTAAAATATTAAAATGTGCCTGCCATGGATCGAACCTGGGATCTTACGCGTGTTAGGCGGATGTGATAACCACTACACCACAAGCACCTCGGTTTCGCGATTTTGCTGTTCAAGTTTTTTAAAATTAAACGATAACGTTCCAAAATTTTTATTTCGCAGTCTAAACAAACGCAAATATAACGACAGCTTAACGTTTAACTTTAAATAATATAACACCCTCCTTTGTCTACCAAATCCAAAGGTATTTTCCCAATGTGCTAACGTGTCTTTAAAAGACTTTATCGAGCCCACAGTATTCAACGCTTTTACATCTCGTTCAATTGCCCTTAAACGTGCCAAACGCACAGTTTAGTGTTCTCAGTCTTTTCTCTTTCTATCGAAAACTGAACAGAACATTTTCAGAGCTTTAATTTTTTTATCAGAATTATTAAACAATAACGTAATAAGCGATTTAATACGTCTATTAAATCCATTAACAAAATTAGGGATAGTCTGAAATAATATTTAATCTTCGTTATTTTGTGACCTATTCTGGGATTGCACTCTGGGTGATTTTTTCTCACCACAAACAACTTGTTCAAGATGTTCAATACGACAAAGAAGCATGGTGACTCTCAAACTCCTAAAATGATAACGTTGTTCAAACGCGCTTTAGTTGTAATAGTACGTTGACAGTTTTGGGTTGCAGGAGATCACAGCAGTGGAATAAAGCCCAATGTACAGAAGAGGTCTTATCTGTGTTGCAACATCTCTCTTCGGAAACCATCTACTCTTCGAGACTATCGTCCTTTCTCTAGGTTACACTTCGTTTTTGACGTTCAAAATACCATTACCAAAACAAAGAATTATTGTTTAAGAAAAACGTTTACATGAACCAGCTGCAACTAGAAGGAGGAAACACTTCAGAATAACAAATATTCTCCGGTTTTGGCATCGTAATTTCCTTTTACCTGTCTAGTCTGTACTATATTCAAGTGAACTAAATACAATTCTTAAATAAGTACGTAAAACAGGAGATTCGATCATGACGAGTATACATTAACCATCGCAAAACATCTTTACTTAGTGAAGAAACTCTATAAAAATAAAGAAATCAGACAAAAAAGGGATAAACAGAACAAGGAGTATTCAAGAAAACAATCCTGTCTATAGGCGGACGCTACTTCACTTCTTTAGACTGGCTAGACATGGTGGTAAGAACATTTGAGTCGCTCTCTGACGGGCGTGCATTCCCAATTCAAATGAAATAACATGTTACAATTTTCAGACTTATGAGGAGTTAGGATATCATCGAAAATTTCACTGTTCGGTAAAAATTAAGTACGTCAAATAGTTGTTGGTGAATGATGTTGTAGAATTGCCTTTCATCTTTTCCGTCACTGGTAAGTGGGAGATGATAACGCACATAACTATGCAATAGTTCTGACCGGAATTTAAAAGAATAGGTTAAAGAATGAAATATGTAGTGTGATTAGTTGTCACAGCATGAAGAGTTGTTTTCAACACACACTGACGGAGTCGTGATCTCTAGATATTACCTGAACAACCTGGCAAGTATGTTACCTTATCTTCAAATAAGGTCGCGTGCATCGACGTTTCAAACTATTCACGCATTTAAGAAAAATAAAGCTCGTAAACTCATTCTATCGAAGAGTTGTAAACTGCTGGTCAGATACTTCGTCGAACGTGACATGATTACGCGAAGGCCGTTTCTGCACATCAAATTTCGCAGCAGTGCACGCATTATATTCAAAAGTAATAACGTTCCTGTTTTGATTTATCACACATCAGTCACACGAATTTCTGAAAGAAGTTACATGCGTAGGGTCAAACTCGATAAATTCTGTGATATCTCTTAACCGTCTCACGCTCTGACACAGATATTATGAAGAAAATATCGTTCCACGTTCTCCCATTTGATTTGAAAGAAAACGAATATTTTAAAATATTAAAATGTGCCTGCCAGGGATCGAATCTGGGACCTTCCGCGTGTTAGGCGGATGTGATAACCACTACACCACAAGCACCTCGGTTTCGCGATTTTTGCTGTTCAAGTTTTAAAATAAAACGAAAACGTTCCAAAATTTTTATTTCGCAGTCAAAACAAACGCAAATATAACGACAGCTTAACGTTTAACTTTAAATAATATAACACCCTCCTTTGTCTACCAAATCCAAAGGTATTTTCCCAATGTGCTAACGTGTCTTTAAAAGACTTTATCGAGCCTACAGTATTCAACGTTTTTCATCTCGTTCAATTGCCCTTAAACGTGCCAAACGCACAGTTTAGTTTCCTCAGTCTTTTCTCTTTCTATCGAAAACTGAACAGAACATTTTCAGAGCTTTAATTTTTTTATCAGAATTATTAAACAATAACGTAATAAGCGATTTAATACGCCTATTAAATACATTAACAAAATTAGGGATAGTCTGAAATAATATTTAATCTTCGTTATTTTGTGACCTATTCTGGGATTGCACTCTGGGTGATTTTTTTCTCATCACACACAACTTGTTCAAGGTGTTCAATACGACAAAGTTGCATGGTGACTCTCAAACTCCTAAAATTATAACGTTGTTGAAACGCGCATTAGTTGTAATAGTACGTTGACAGTTCTGGGTTGCAGGAGATCACAGCGGTGGAATAATGCCCAATGTACAGAAGAGGTCTTATCTGTGTTACAACATCTTTCTTCGGAAACCATCTACTCTTCGAGACTATCGTCCTTTCTCTAGGTTACACTTCGTTTTGACGTTCAAAATACCATTACCAAAACAAAGAATTATTGTTTAAGAAAAACGTTTACATGAACCAGCTGCAACTAGAAGGAGGAAACACTTCAGAATAACAAATATTCTCCGGTTTTGGCATCGTAATTTCCTTTTACCTGTCTAGTCTGTACAATATTCAAGTGAACTAAATACAATTCTTAAATAAGTACGTAAAACAGGAGATTCGATCATGACGAGTATACATTAACCATCGCAAAACATCTTTACTTAGTGAAGAAACTCTATAAAAATAAAGAAATCAGACAAAAAGGGATAAACAGAACAAGGAGTATTCAAGAAAACAATCCTGTATATAGGCGGACGCTACTACACTTCTTTAGACTGGCTAGACATGGTGGTAAGAACATTTGAATCGCTCTCTGACGGGCGTGCATTCAAATGAAATAACATGTTACAATTTTCAGACTTATGAGGAGTTAGGATATCATCGATAATTTCACTGTTCGGTAAAAAATTAAGTACGTCAAATAGTTGTTGGTGAATGATGTTGTAGAATTGCCTTTCCTCTTTTCCGTCACTGGTAAGTGGGAGATGATAACGCACATAACTATGCAATAGTTCTGACCGGAATTTAAAAGAATAGGTTAAAGAATGAAATATCTAGTGTGATTAGTTGTCACACCATGAAGAGTTGTTTTCAACACACACTGACGGAGTCGTGATCTCTAGATATTACCTGTACAACCTGGCAAGTACGTCACCTTACCTTCAAATAAGGTCGCGTGCATCGACGTTTCAAACTATTCACGCATTTAAGAAAAATAAAGCTCGTAAACCCATTCTATCGAAGAGTTGTAAACTGCTGGTTAGATACTTTGTCGAACGTGACATGAGTACGCGAAGGCCGTTTCTGCACATCAAATTTCGCAGCAGTGCACGCATTATATTCAAAAGTAATAACGTTCCTGTTTTGATTTATCACACATCAGTCACACGAATTTCTGAAAGTAGTTACAAGTGTAGGGGGAAACTCGATAAATTCTGTGATATCTCTTAACCGTCTCACGCTCTGACACAGATATTATGAAGAAAATATCGTTCCACGTTCTCACCATTTGATTTGAAAAAAAACGAATGTTTTAAAATATTAAAATGTGCTTGCCAGGGATCGAACCTGGGACCTTCCGCGTGTTAGGCGGATGTGATAACCACTACACCACAAGCACCTCGGTTTCGCGATTTTGCTGTTCAAGTTTTAAAATAAAACGATAACGTTCCAAAATTTTTATTTCGCAGTCTAAACAAACGCAAATATAACGACAGCTTAACGTTTAACTTTAAATAATATAACACCCTCCTTTGTCTACCAAATCCAAAGGTATTTTCCCAATGTGCTAACGTGTCTTTAAAAGACTTTATCGAGCCCACAGTATTCAACGTTTTTCATCTCGTTCAATTGTTCTTAAACGTGCCAAACGCACAGTTTAGTTTCTCAGTCTTTTCTCTTTCTATCGAAAACTGAACAGAACATTTTCAGAGCTTTAATTTTTTTATCAGAATTATTAAACAATAACGTAATAAGCGATTTAATACGCCTATTAAATACATTAACAAAATTAGGGATAGTCTGAAATAATATTTAATCTTCGTTATTTTGTGACCTATTCTGGGATTGCACTCTGGGTGATTTTTTCTCATCACAAACAACTTGTTCAAGGTGTTCAATACGACAAAGTTGCATGGTGACTCTCAAACTCCTAAAATGATAACGTTGTTCAAACGCGCATTAGTTGTAATAGTACGTTGACAGTTTTGGGTTGCAGGAGATCACAGCAGTGGAATAAAGCCCAATGTACAGAAGAGGTCTTATCTGTGTTGCAACATCTCTCTTCGGAAACCATCTACTCTTCGAGACTATCGTCCTTTCTCTAGGTTACACTTCGTTTTTGACGTTCAAAATACCATTACCAAAACAAAGAATTATTGTTTAAGAAAAACGTTTACATGAACCAGCTGCAACTAGAAGGAGGAAACACTTCAGAATAACAAATATTCTCCGGTTTTGGCATCGTAATTTCCTTTTACCTGTCTAGTCTGTACTATATTCAAGTGAACTAAATACAATTCTTAAATAAGTACGTAAAACAGGAGATTCGATCATGACGAGTATACATTAACCATCGCAAAACATCTTTACTTAGTGAAGAAACTCTATAAAAATAAAGAAATCAGACAAAAAGGGATAAACAGAACAAGGAGTATTCAAGAAAACAATCCTGTATATAGGCGGACGCTACTACACTTCTTTAGACTGGCTAGACATGGTGGTAAGAACATTTGAATCGCTCTCTGACGGGCGTGCATTCAAATGAAATAACATGTTACAATTTTCAGACTTATGAGGAGTTAGGATATCATCGATAATTTCACTGTTCGGTAAAAATTAAGTACGTCAAATAGTTGTTGGTGAATGATGTTGTAGAATTGCCTTTCCTCTTTTCCGTCACTGGTAAGTGGAGATGATAACGCACATAACTATGCAATAGTTCTGACCGGAATTTAAAAGAATAGGTTAAAGAATGAAATATCTAGTGTGATTAGTTGTCACACCATGAAGAGTTGTTTTCAACACACACTGACGGAGTCGTGATCTCTAGATATTACCTGTACAACCTGGCAAGTACGTCACCTTACCTTCAAATAAGGTCGCGTGCATCGACGTTTCAAACTATTCACGCATTTAAGAAAAATAAAGCTCGTAAACCCATTCTATCGAAGAGTTGTAAACTGCTGGTTAGATACTTTGTCGAACGTGACATGAGTACGCGAAGGCCGTTTCTGCACATCAAATTTCGCAGCAGTGCACGCATTATATTCAAAAGTAATAACGTTCCTGTTTTGATTTATCACACATCAGTCACACGAATTTCTGAAAGTAGTTACAAGTGTAGGGGAAACTCGATAAATTCTGTGATATCTCTTAACCGTCTCACGCTCTGACACAGATATTATGAAGAAAATATCGTTCCACGTTCTCACCATTTGATTTGAAAAAAAACGAATGTTTTAAAATATTAAAATGTGCTTGCCAGGGATCGAACCTGGGACCTTCCGCGTGTTAGGCGGATGTGATAACCACTACACCACAAGCACCTCGGTTTCGCGATTTTTGCTGTTCAAGTTTTTAAAATAAAACGATAACGTTCCAAAATTTTATTTCGCAGTCTAAACAAACGCAAATATAACGACAGCTTAACGTTTATCTTTAAATAATATAACACCCTCCTTTGTCTACCAAATCCAAAGGTATTTTCCCAATGTGCTAACGTGTCTTTAAAAGACTTTATCGAGCCCACAGTATTCAACGTTTTTCATCTCGTTCAATTGTTCTTAAACGTGCCAAACGCACAGTTTAGTTTCCTCAGTCTTTTCTCTTTCTATCGAAAACTGAACAGAACATTTTCAGAGCTTTAATTTTTTTATCAGAATTATTAAACAATAACGTAATAAGCGATTTAATACGCCTATTAAATACATTAACAAAATTAGGGATAGTCTGAAATAATATTTAATCTTCGTTATTTTGTGACCTATTCTGGGATTGCACTCTGGGTGATTTTTTCTCATCACACACACCTTGTTCAAGGTGTTCAATACGACAAAGTTGCATGGTGACTCTCAAACTCCTAAAATTATAACGTTGTTGAAACGCGCTTTAGTTGTAATAGTACGTTGACAGTTTTGGGTTGCAGGAGATCACAGCGGTGGAATAAAGCCCAATGTACAGAAGAGGTCTTATCTGTGTTGCAACATCTCTCTTCGGAAACCATCTACTCTTCGAGATTATCGTCCTTTCTCTAGGTTACACTTCGTTTTTGACGTTCAAAATACCATTACCAAAACAAAGAATTATTGTTTAAGAAAAACGTTTACATGAACCAGCTGCAACTAGAAGGAGGAAACACTTCAGAATAACAAATATTCTCCGGTTTTGGCATCGTAATTTCCTTTTACCTGTCTAGTCTGTACTATATTCAAGTGAACTAAATACAATTCTTAAATAAGTACGTAAAACAGGAGATTCGATCATGACGAGTATACATTAACCATCGCAAAACATCTTTACTTAGTGAAGAAACTCTATAAAAATAAAGAAATCAGACAAAAAGGGATAAACAGAACAAGGAGTATTCAAGAAAACAATCCTGTCTATAGGCGGACGCTACTTCACTTCTTTAGACTGGCTAGACATGGTGGTAAGAACATTTGAATCGCTCTCTGACGGGCGTGCATTCAAATGAAATAACATGTTACAATTTTCAGACTTATGAGGAGTTAGGATATCATCGATAATTTCACTGTTCGGTAAAAATTAAGTACGTCAAATAGTTGTTGGTGAATGATGTTGTAGAATTGCCTTTCCTCTTTTCCGTCACTGGTAAGTGGGAGATGATAACGCACATAACTATGCAATAGTTCTGACCGGAATTTAAAAGAATAGGTTAAAGAATGAAATATCTAGTGTGATTAGTTGTCACACCATGAAGAGTTGTTTTCAACACACACTGACGGAGTCGTGATCTCTAGATATTACCTGTACAACCTGGCAAGTACGTCACCTTACCTTCAAATAAGGTCGCGTGCATCGACGTTTCAAACTATTCACGCATTTAAGAAAAATAAAGCTCGTAAACCCATTCTATCGAAGAGTTGTAAACTGCTGGTCAGATACTTCGTCGAACGTGACATGATTACGCGAAGGCCGTTTCTGCACATCAAATTTCGCAGCAGTGCACGCATTATATTCAAAAGTAATAACGTTCCTGTTTTGATTTATCACACATCAGTCACACGAATTTCTGAAAGTAGTTACAAGTGTAGGGGAAACTCGATAAATTCTGTGATATCTCTTAACCGTCTCACGCTCTGACACAGATATTATGAAGAAAATATCGTTCCACGTTCTCACCATTTGATTTGAAAAAAAACGAATGTTTTAAAATATTAAAATGTGCTTGCCAGGGATCGAACCTGGGACCTTCCGCGTGTTAGGCGGATGTGATAACCACTACACCACAAGCACCTCGGTTTCGCGATTTTGCTGTTCAAGTTTTAAAATAAAACGATAACGTTCCAAAATTTTTATTTCGCAGTCTAAACAAACGCAAATATAACGACAGCTTAACGTTTAACTTTAAATAATATAACACCCTCCTTTGTCTACCAAATCCAAAGGTATTTTCCCAATGTGCTAACGTGTCTTTAAAAGACTTTATCGAGCCTACAGTATTCAACGTTTTCATCTCGTTCAATTGCCCTTAAACGTGCCAAACGCACAGTTTAGTTTCCTCAGTCTTTTCTCTTTCTATCGAAAACTGAACAGAACATTTTCAGAGCTTTAATTTTTTTATCAGAATTATTAAACAATAACGTAATAAGCGATTTAATACGCCTATTAAATACATTAACAAAATTAGGGATAGTCTGAAATAATATTTAATCTTCGTTATTTTGTGACCTATTCTGGGATTGCACTCTGGGTGATTTTTTTCTCATCACACACAACTTGTTCAAGGTGTTCAATACGACAAAGTTGCATGGTGACTCTCAAACTCCTAAAATTATAACGTTGTTGAAACGCGCTTTAGTTGTAATAATACGTTGACAGTTTTGGGATTGCAGGAGATCACAGCGGTGGAATAAAGCCCAATGTACAGAAGAGGTCTTATCTGTGTTGCAACATCTCTCTTCGGAAACCATCTACTCTTCGAGACTATCGTCCTTTCTCTAGGTTACACTTCGTTTTTGACGTTCAAAATACCATTACCAAAACAAAGAATTATTGTTTAAGAAAAACGTTTACATGAACCAGCTGCAACTAGAAGGAGGAAACACTTCAGAATAACAAATATTCTCCGGTTTTGGCATCGTAATTTCCTTTACCTGTCTAGTCTGTACTATATTCAAGTGAACTAAATACAATTCTTAAATAAGTACGTAAAACAGGAGATTCGATCATGACGAGTATACATTAACCATCGCAAAACATCTTTACTTAGTGAAGAAACTCTATAAAAATAAAGAAATCAGACAAAAAGGGATAAACAGAACAAGGAGTATTCAAGAAAACAATCCTGTCTATAGGCGGACGCTACTTCACTTCTTTAGACTGGCTAGACATGGTGGTAAGAACATTTGAATCGCTCTCTGACGGGCGTGCATTCAAATGAAATAACATGTTACAATTTTCAGACTTATGAGGAGTTAGGATATCATCGAAAATTTCACTGTTCGGTAAAAATTAAGTACGTCAAATAGTTGTTGGTGAATGATGTTGTAGAATTGCCTTTCATCTTTTCCGTCACTGGTAAGTGGGAGATGATAACGCACATAACTATGCAATAGTTCTGACCGGAATTTAAAAGAATAGGTTAAAGAATGAAATATCTAGTGTGATTAGTTGTCACACCATGAAGAGTTGTTTTCAACACACACTGACGGAGTCGTGATCTCTAGATATTACCTGTACAACCTGGCAAGTACGTCACCTTACCTTCAAATAAGGTCGCGTGCATCGACGTTTCAAACTATTCACGCATTTAAGAAAAATAAAGCTCGTAAACCCATTCTATCGAAGAGTTGTAAACTGCTGGTTAGATACTTTGTCGAACGTGACATGAGTACGCGAAGGCCGTTTCTGCACATCAAATTTCGCAGCAGTGCACGCATTATATTCAAAAGTAATAACGTTCCTGTTTTGATTTATCACACATCAGTGACACGAATTTCTGAAAGTAGTTACAAGTGTAGGGGGGAAACTCGATAAATTCTGTGATATCTCTTAACCGTCTCACGCTCTGACACAGATATTATGAAGAAAATATCGTTCCACGTTCTCACCATTTGATTTGAAAAAAAACGAATGTTTTAAAATATTAAAATGTGCTTGCCAGGGATCGAACCTGGGACCTTCCGCGTGTTAGGCGGATGTGATAACCACTACACCACAAGCACCTCGGTTTCGCGATTTTGCTGTTCAAGTTTTAAAATAAAACGATAACGTTCCAAAATTTTATTTCGCAGTCTAAACAAACGCAAATATAACGACAGCTTAACGTTTAACTTTAAATAATATAACACCCTCCTTTGTCTACCAAATCCAAAGGTATTTTCCCAATGTGCTAACGTGTCTTTAAAAGACTTTATCGAGCCTACAGTATTCAACGTTTTTCATCTCGTTCAATTGCCCTTAAACGTGCCAAACGCACAGTTTAGTTTCCTCAGTCTTTTCTCTTTCTATCGAAAACTGAACAGAACATTTTCAGAGCTTTAATTTTTTATCAGAATTATTAAACAATAACGTAATAAGCGATTTAATACGCCTATTAAATACATTAACAAAATTAGGGATAGTCTGAAATAATATTTAATCTTCGTTATTTTGTGACCTATTCTGGGATTGCACTCTGGGTGATTTTTTTCTCATCACACACAACTTGTTCAAGGTGTTCAATACGACAAAGTTGCATGGTGACTCTCAAACTCCTAAAATTATAACGTTGTTGAAACGCGCTTTAGTTGTAATAATACGTTGACAGTTTTGGGATTGCAGGAGATCACAGCGGTGGAATAAAGCCCAATGTACAGAAGAGGTCTTATCTGTGTTGCAACATCTTTCTTCGGAAACCATCTACTCTTCGAGACTATCGTCCTTTCTCTAGGTTACACTTCGTTTTGACGTTCAAAATACCATTACCAAAACAAAGAATTATTGTTTAAGAAAAACGTTTACATGAACCAGCTGCAACTAGAAGGAGGAAACACTTCAGAATAACAAATATTCTCCGGTTTTGGCATCGTAATTTCCTTTTACCTGTCTAGTCTGTACTATATTCAAGTGAACTAAATACAATTCTTAAATAAGTACGTAAAACAGGAGATTCGATCATGACGAGTATACATTAACCATCGGAAAACATCTTTACTTAGTGAAGAAACTCTATAAAAATAAAGAAATCAGACAAAAAGGGATAAACAGAACAAGGAGTATTCAAGAAAACAATCCTGTATATAGGCGGACGCTACTACACTTCTTTAGACTGGCTAGACATGGTGGTAAGAACATTTGAATCGCTCTCTGACGGGCGTGCATTCAAATGAAATAACATGTTACAATTTTCAGACTTATGAGGAGTTAGGATATCATCGATAATTTCACTGTTCGGTAAAAATTAAGTACGTCAAATAGTTGTTGGTGAATGATGTTGTAGAATTGCCTTTCCTCTTTTCCGTCACTGGTAAGTGGAGATGATAACGCACATAACTATGCAATAGTTCTGACCGGAATTTAAAAGAATAGGTTAAAGAATGAAATATCTAGTGTGATTAGTTGTCACACCATGAAGAGTTGTTTTCAACACACACTGACGGAGTCGTGATCTCTAGATATTACCTGTACAACCTGGCAAGTACGTCACCTTACCTTCAAATAAGGTCGCGTGCATCGACGTTTCAAACTATTCACGCATTTAAGAAAAATAAAGCTCGTAAACCCATTCTATCGAAGAGTTGTAAACTGCTGGTTAGATACTTTGTCGAACGTGACATGAGTACGCGAAGGCCGTTTCTGCACATCAAATTTCGCAGCAGTGCACGCATTATATTCAAAAGTAATAACGTTCCTGTTTTGATTTATCACACATCAGTCACACGAATTTCTGAAAGTAGTTACAAGTGTAGGGGAAACTCGATAAATTCTGTGATATCTCTTAACCGTCTCACGCTCTGACACAGATATTATGAAGAAAATATCGTTCCACGTTCTCACCATTTGATTTGAAAAAAAACGAATGTTTTAAAATATTAAAATGTGCTTGCCAGGGATCGAACCTGGGACCTTCCGCGTGTTAGGCGGATGTGATAACCACTACACCACAAGCACCTCGGTTTCGCGATTTTGCTGTTCAAGTTTTAAAATAAAACGATAACGTTCCAAAATTTTTATTTCGCAGTCTAAACAAACGCAAATATAACGACAGCTTAACGTTTAACTTTAAATAATATAACACCCTCCTTTGTCTACCAAATCCAAAGGTATTTTCCCAATGTGCTAACGTGTCTTTAAAAGACTTTATCGAGCCTACAGTATTCAACGTTTTTCATCTCGTTCAATTGTTCTTAAACGTGCCAAACGCACAGTTTAGTTTCCTCAGTCTTTTCTCTTTCTATCGAAAACTGAACAGAACATTTTCAGAGCTTTAATTTTTTTATCAGAATTATTAAACAATAACGTAATAAGCGATTTAATACGCCTATTAAATACATTAACAAAATTAGGGATAGTCTGAAATAATATTTAATCTTCGTTATTTTGTGACCTATTCTGGGATTGCACTCTGGGTGATTTTTTCTCATCACACACAACTTGTTCAAGGTGTTCAATACGACAAAGTTGCATGGTGACTCTCAAACTCCTAAAATTATAACGTTGTTGAAACGCGCTTTAGTTGTAATAATACGTTGACAGTTTTGGGATTGCAGGAGATCACAGCGGTGGAATAAAGCCCAATGTACAGAAGAGGTCTTATCTGTGTTGCAACATCTTTCTTCGGAAACCATCTACTCTTCGAGACTATCGTCCTTTCTCTAGGTTACACTTCGTTTTGACGTTCAAAATACCATTACCAAAACAAAGAATTATTGTTTAAGAAAAACGTTTACATGAACCAGCTGCAACTAGAAGGAGGAAACACTTCAGAATAACAAATATTCTCCGGTTTTGGCATCGTAATTTCCTTTTACCTGTCTAGTCTGTACTATATTCAAGTGAACTAAATACAATTCTTAAATAAGTACGTAAAACAGGAGATTCGATCATGACGAGTATACATTAACCATCGGAAAACATCTTTACTTAGTGAAGAAACTCTATAAAAATAAAGAAATCAGACAAAAAGGGATAAACAGAACAAGGAGTATTCAAGAAAACAATCCTGTCTATAGGCGGACGCTACTTCACTTCTTTAGACTGGCTAGACATGGTGGTAAGAACATTTGAATCGCTCTCTGACGGGCGTGCATTCAAATGAAATAACATGTTACAATTTTCAGACTTATGAGGAGTTAGGATATCATCGAAAATTTCACTGTTCGGTAAAAAATTAAGTACGTCAAATAGTTGTTGGTGAATGATGTTGTAGAATTGCCTTTCCTCTTTTCCGTCACTGGTAAGTGGGAGATGATAACGCACATAACTATGCAATAGTTCTGACCGGAATTTAAAAGAATAGGTTAAAGAATGAAATATCTAGTGTGATTAGTTGTCACACCATGAAGAGTTGTTTTCAACACACACTGACGGAGTCGTGATCTCTAGATATTACCTGTACAACCTGGCAAGTACGTCACCTTACCTTCAAATAAGGTCGCGTGCATCGACGTTTCAAACTATTCACGCATTTAAGAAAAATAAAGCTCGTAAACCCATTCTATCGAAGAGTTGTAAACTGCTGGTTAGATACTTTGTCGAACGTGACATGAGTACGCGAAGGCCGTTTCTGCACATCAAATTTCGCAGCAGTGCACGCATTATATTCAAAAGTAATAACGTTCCTGTTTTGATTTATCACACATCAGTCACACGAATTTCTGAAAGTAGTTACAAGTGTAGGGGAAACTCGATAAATTCTGTGATATCTCTTAACCGTCTCACGCTCTGACACAGATATTATGAAGAAAATATCGTTCCACGTTCTCACCATTTGATTTGAAAAAAAACGAATATTTTAAAATATTAAAATGTGCCTGCCAGGGATCGAATCTGGGACCTTCCGCGTGTTAGGCGGATGTGATAACCACTACACCACAAGCACCTCGGTTTCGCGATTTTTGCTGTTCAAGTTTTTAAAATAAAACGATAACGTTCCAAAATTTTTATTTCGCAGTCTAAACAAACGCAAATATAACGACAGCTTAACGTTTAACTTTAAATAATATAACACCCTCCTTTGTCTACCAAATCCAAAGGTATTTTCCCAATGTGCTAACGTGTCTTTAAAAGACTTTATCGAGCCTACAGTATTCAACGTTTTTCATCTCGTTCAATTGCCCTTAAACGTGCCAAACGCACAGTTTAGTTTCCTCAGTCTTTTCTCTTTCTATCGAAAACTGAACAGAACATTTTCAGAGCTTTAATTTTTTTATCAGAATTATTAAACAATAACGTAATAAGCGATTTAATACGCCTATTAAATACATTAACAAAATTAGGGATAGTCTGAAATAATATTTAATCTTCGTTATTTTGTGACCTATTCTGGGATTGCACTCTGGGTGATTTTTTTCTCATCACACACAACTTGTTCAAGGTGTTCAATACGACAAAGTTGCATGGTGACTCTCAAACTCCTAAAATTATAACGTTGTTGAAACGCGCTTTAGTTGTAATAATACGTTGACAGTTTTGGGATTGCAGGAGATCACAGCGGTGGAATAAAGCCCAATGTACAGAAGAGGTCTTATCTGTGTTGCAACATCTTTCTTCGGAAACCATCTACTCTTCGAGACTATCGTCCTTTCTCTAGGTTACACTTCGTTTTGACGTTCAAAATACCATTACCAAAACAAAGAATTATTGTTTAAGAAAAACGTTTACATGAACCAGCTGCAACTAGAAGGAGGAAACACTTCAGAATAACAAATATTCTCTGGTTTTGGCATCGTAATTTCCTTTTACCTGTCTAGTCTGTACTATATTCAAGTGAACTAAATACAATTCTTAAATAAGTACGTAAAACAGGAGATTCGATCATGACGAGTATACATTAACCATCGGAAAACATCTTTACTTAGTGAAGAAACTCTATAAAAATAAAGAAATCAGACAAAAAAGGGATAAACAGAACAAGGAGTATTCAAGAAAACAATCCTGTATATAGGCGGACGCTACTTCACTTCTTTAGACTGGCTAGACATGGTGGTAAGAACATTTGAATCGCTCTCTGACGGGCGTGCATTCAAATGAAATAACATGTTACAATTTTCAGACTTATGAGGAGTTAGGATATCATCGAAAATTTCACTGTTCGGTAAAATTAAGTACGTCAAATAGTTGTTGGTGAATGATGTTGTAGAATTGCCTTTCCTCTTTTCCGTCACTGGTAAGTGGGAGATGATAACGCACATAACTATGCAATAGTTCTGACCGGAATTTAAAAGAATAGGTTAAAGAATGAAATATCTAGTGTGATTAGTTGTCACACCATGAAGAGTTGTTTTCAACACACACTGACGGAGTCGTGATCTCTAGATATTACCTGTACAACCTGGCAAGTACGTCACCTTACCTTCAAATAAGGTCGCGTGCATCGACGTTTCAAACTATTCACGCATTTAAGAAAAATAAAGCTCGTAAACCCATTCTATCGAAGAGTTGTAAACTGCTGGTTAGATACTTTGTCGAACGTGACATGAGTACGCGAAGGCCGTTTCTGCACATCAAATTTCGCAGCAGTGCACGCATTATATTCAAAAGTAATAACGTTCCTGTTTTGATTTATCACACATCAGTCACACGAATTTCTGAAAGTAGTTACAAGTGTAGGGGAAACTCGATAAATTCTGTGATATCTCTTAACCGTCTCACGCTCTGACACAGATATTATGAAGAAAATATCGTTCCACGTTCTCACCATTTGATTTGAAAAAAAACGAATGTTTTAAAATATTAAAATGTGCTTGCCAGGGATCGAACCTGGGACCTTCCGCGTGTTAGGCGGATGTGATAACCACTACACCACAAGCACCTCGGTTTCGCGATTTTTGCTGTTCAAGTTTTAAAATAAAACGATAACGTTCCAAAATTTTTATTTCGCAGTCTAAACAAACGCAAATATAACGACAGCTTAACGTTTAACTTTAAATAATATAACACCCTCCTTTGTCTACCAAATCCAAAGGTATTTTCCCAATGTGCTAACGTGTCTTTAAAAGACTTTATCGAGCCTACAGTATTCAACGTTTTTCATCTCGTTCAATTGCCCTTAAACGTGCCAAACGCACAGTTTAGTTTCCTCAGTCTTTTCTCTTTCTATCGAAAACTGAACAGAACATTTTCAGAGCTTTAATTTTTTTATCAGAATTATTAAACAATAACGTAATAAGCGATTTAATACGCCTATTAAATACATTAACAAAATTAGGGATAGTCTGAAATAATATTTAATCTTCGTTATTTTGTGACCTATTCTGGGATTGCACTCTGGGTGATTTTTTTCTCATCACACACAACTTGTTCAAGGTGTTCAATACGACAAAGTTGCATGGTGACTCTCAAACTCCTAAAATTATAACGTTGTTGAAACGCGCTTTAGTTGTAATAATACGTTGACAGTTTTGGGATTGCAGGAGATCACAGCGGTGGAATAAAGCCCAATGTACAGAAGAGGTCTTATCTGTGTTGCAACATCTTTCTTCGGAAACCATCTACTCTTCGAGACTATCGTCCTTTCTCTAGGTTACACATCGTTCTTCACGTTCAAAATACCATTACCAAAACAAAGAATTATTGTTTAAGAAAAACGTTTACATGAACCAGCTGCAACTAGAAGGAGGAAACACTTCAGAATAACAAATATTCTCTGGTTTTGGCATCGTAATTTCCTTTTACCTGTCTAGTCTGTACTATATTCAAGTGAACTAAATACAATTCTTAAATAAGTACGTAAAACAGGAGATTCGATCATGACGAGTATACATTAACCATCGGAAAACATCTTTACTTAGTGAAGAAACTCTATAAAAATAAAGAAATCAGACAAAAAGGGATAAACAGAACAAGGAGTATTCAAGAAAACAATCCTGTCTATAGGCGGACGCTACTTCACTTCTTTAGACTGGCTAGACATGGTGGTAAGAACATTTGAATCGCTCTCTGACGGGCGTGCATTCAAATGAAATAACATGTTACAATTTTCAGACTTATGAGGAGTTAGGATATCATCGAAAATTTCACTGTTCGGTAAAAATTAAGTACGTCAAATAGTTGTTGGTGAATGATGTTGTAGAATTGCCTTTCCTCTTTTCCGTCACTGGTAAGTGGGAGATGATAACGCACATAACTATGCAATAGTTCTGACCGGAATTTAAAAGAATAGGTTAAAGAATGAAATATCTAGTGTGATTAGTTGTCACACCATGAAGAGTTGTTTTCAACACACACTGACGGAGTCGTGATCTCTAGATATTACCTGTACAACCTGGCAAGTACGTCACCTTACCTTCAAATAAGGTCGCGTGCATCGACGTTTCAAACTATTCACGCATTTAAGAAAAATAAAGCTCGTAAACCCATTCTATCGAAGAGTTGTAAACTGCTGGTTAGATACTTTGTCGAACGTGACATGAGTACGCGAAGGCCGTTTCTGCACATCAAATTTCGCAGCAGTGCACGCATTATATTCAAAAGTAATAACGTTCCTGTTTTGATTTATCACACATCAGTGACACGAATTTCTGAAAGTAGTTACAAGTGTAGGGGGGAAACTCGATAAATTCTGTGATATCTCTTAACCGTCTCACGCTCTGACACAGATATTATGAAGAAAATATCGTTCCACGTTCTCACCATTTGATTTGAAAAAAAACGAATGTTTTAAAATATTAAAATGTGCTTGCCAGGGATCGAACCTGGGACCTTCCGCGTGTTAGGCGGATGTGATAACCACTACACCACAAGCACCTCGGTTTCGCGATTTTTGCTGTTCAAGTTTTTAAAATAAAACGATAACGTTCCAAAATTTTTATTTCGCAGTCTAAACAAACGCAAATATAACGACAGCTTAACGTTTAACTTTAAATAATATAACACCCTCCTTTGTCTACCAAATCCAAAGGTATTTTCCCAATGTGCTAACGTGTCTTTAAAAGACTTTATCGAGCCTACAGTATTCAACGTTTTTCATCTCGTTCAATTGCCCTTAAACGTGCCAAACGCACACTTTAGTTTCCTCAGTCTTTTCTCTTTCTATCGAAAACTGAACAGAACATTTTCAGAGCTTTAATTTTTTTATCAGAATTATTAAACAATAACGTAATAAGCGATTTAATACGCCTATTAAATACATTAACAAAATTAGGGATAGTCTGAAATAATATTTAATCTTCGTTATTTTGTGACCTATTCTGGGATTGCACTCTGGGTGATTTTTTTCTCATCACACACAACTTGTTCAAGGTGTTCAATACGACAAAGTTGCATGGTGACTCTCAAACTCCTAAAATTATAACGTTGTTGAAACGCGCTTTAGTTGTAATAATACGTTGACAGTTTTGGGATTGCAGGAGATCACAGCGGTGGAATAAAGCCCAATGTACAGAAGAGGTCTTATCTGTGTTGCAACATCTTTCTTCGGAAACCATCTACTCTTCGAGACTATCGTCCTTTCTCTAGGTTACACTTCGTTTTTGACGTTCAAAATACCATTACCAAAACAAAGAATTATTGTTTAAGAAAAACGTTTACATGAACCAGCTGCAACTAGAAGGAGGAAACACTTCAGAATAACAAATATTCTCTGGTTTTGGCATCGTAATTTCCTTTTACCTGTCTAGTCTGTACTATATTCAAGTGAACTAAATACAATTCTTAAATAAGTACGTAAAACAGGAGATTCGATCATGACGAGTATACATTAACCATCGGAAAACATCTTTACTTAGTGAAGAAACTCTATAAAAATAAAGAAATCAGACAAAAAGGGATAAACAGAACAAGGAGTATTCAAGAAAACAATCCTGTCTATAGGCGGACGCTACTACACTTCTTTAGACTGGCTAGACATGGTGGTAAGAACATTTGAATCGCTCTCTGACGGGCGTGCATTCAAATGAAATAACATGTTACAATTTTCAGACTTATGAGGAGTTAGGATATCATCGATAATTTCACTGTTCGGTAAAAATTAAGTACGTCAAATAGTTGTTGGTGAATGATGTTGTAGAATTGCCTTTCCTCTTTTCCGTCACTGGTAAGTGGGAGATGATAACGCACATAACTATGCAATAGTTCTGACCGGAATTTAAAAGAATAGGTTAAAGAATGAAATATCTAGTGTGATTAGTTGTCACACCATGAAGAGTTGTTTTCAACACACACTGACGGAGTCGTGATCTCTAGATATTACCTGTACAACCTGGCAAGTACGTCACCTTACCTTCAAATAAGGTCGCGTGCATCGACGTTTCAAACTATTCACGCATTTAAGAAAAATAAAGCTCGTAAACCCATTCTATCGAAGAGTTGTAAACTGCTGGTTAGATACTTTGTCGAACGTGACATGAGTACGCGAAGGCCGTTTCTGCACATCAAATTTCGCAGCAGTGCACGCATTATATTCAAAAGTAATAACGTTCCTGTTTTGATTTATCACACATCAGTCACACGAATTTCTGAAAGTAGTTACAAGTGTAGGGGGAAACTCGATAAATTCTGTGATATCTCTTAACCGTCTCACGCTCTGACACAGATATTATGAAGAAAATATCGTTCCACGTTCTCACCATTTGATTTGAAAAAAACGAATGTTTTAAAATATTAAAATGTGCTTGCCAGGGATCGAACCTGGGACCTTCCGCGTGTTAGGCGGATGTGATAACCACTACACCACAAGCACCTCGGTTTCGCGATTTTTGCTGTTCAAGTTTTTAAAATAAAACGATAACGTTCCAAAATTTTTATTTCGCAGTCTAAACAAACGCAAATATAACGACAGCTTAACGTTTAACTTTAAATAATATAACACCCTCCTTTGTCTACCAAATCCAAAGGTATTTTCCCAATGTGCTAACGTGTCTTTAAAAGACTTTATCGAGCCTACAGTATTCAACGTTTTTCATCTCGTTCAATTGCCCTTAAACGTGCCAAACGCACAGTTTAGTTTCCTCAGTCTTTTCTCTTTCTATCGAAAACTGAACAGAACATTTTCAGAGCTTTAATTTTTTTATCAGAATTATTAAACAATAACGTAATAAGCGATTTAATACGCCTATTAAATACATTAACAAAATTAGGGATAGTCTGAAATAATATTTAATCTTCGTTATTTTGTGACCTATTCTGGGATTGCACTCTGGGTGATTTTTTTCTCATCACACACAACTTGTTCAAGGTGTTCAATACGACAAAGTTGCATGGTGACTCTCAAACTCCTAAAATTATAACGTTGTTGAAACGCGCTTTAGTTGTAATAATACGTTGACAGTTTTGGGATTGCAGGAGATCACAGCGGTGGAATAAAGCCCAATGTACAGAAGAGGTCTTATCTGTGTTGCAACATCTTTCTTCGGAAACCATCTACTCTTCGAGACTATCGTCCTTTCTCTAGGTTACACTTCGTTTTGACGTTCAAAATACCATTACCAAAACAAAGAATTATTGTTTAAGAAAAACGTTTACATGAACCAGCTGCAACTAGAAGGAGGAAACACTTCAGAATAACAAATATTCTCTGGTTTTGGCATCGTAATTTCCTTTTACCTGTCTAGTCTGTACTATATTCAAGTGAACTAAATACAATTCTTAAATAAGTACGTAAAACAGGAGATTCGATCATGACGAGTATACATTAACCATCGGAAAACATCTTTACTTAGTGAAGAAACTCTATAAAAATAAAGAAATCAGACAAAAAGGGATAAACAGAACAAGGAGTATTCAAGAAAACAATCCTGTATATAGGCGGACGCTACTTCACTTCTTTAGACTGGCTAGACATGGTGGTAAGAACATTTGAATCGCTCTCTGACGGGCGTGCATTCAAATGAAATAACATGTTACAATTTTCAGACTTATGAGGAGTTAGGATATCATCGATAATTTCACTGTTCGGTAAAAATTAAGTACGTCAAATAGTTGTTGGTGAATGATGTTGTAGAATTGCCTTTCCTCTTTTCCGTCACTGGTAAGTGGGAGATGATAACGCACATAACTATGCAATAGTTCTGACCGGAATTTAAAAGAATAGGTTAAAGAATGAAATATCTAGTGTGATTAGTTGTCACACCATGAAGAGTTGTTTTCAACACACACTGACGGAGTCGTGATCTCTAGATATTACCTGTACAACCTGGCAAGTACGTCACCTTACCTTCAAATAAGGTCGCGTGCATCGACGTTTCAAACTATTCACGCATTTAAGAAAAATAAAGCTCGTAAACCCATTCTATCGAAGAGTTGTAAACTGCTGGTTAGATACTTTGTCGAACGTGACATGAGTACGCGAAGGCCGTTTCTGCACATCAAATTTCGCAGCAGTGCACGCATTATATTCAAAAGTAATAACGTTCCTGTTTTGATTTATCACACATCAGTCACACGAATTTCTGAAAGTAGTTACAAGTGTAGGGGAAACTCGATAAATTCTGTGATATCTCTTAACCGTCTCACGCTCTGACACAGATATTATGAAGAAAATATCGTTCCACGTTCTCACCATTTGATTTGAAAAAAACGAATGTTTTAAAATATTAAAATGTGCTTGCCAGGGATCGAACCTGGGACCTTCCGCGTGTTAGGCGGATGTGATAACCACTACACCACAAGCACCTCGGTTTCGCGATTTTTGCTGTTCAAGTTTTTAAAATAAAACGATAACGTTCCAAAATTTTATTTCGCAGTCTAAACAAACGCAAATATAACGACAGCTTAACGTTTAACTTTAAATAATATAACACCCTCCTTTGTCTACCAAATCCAAAGGTATTTTCCCAATGTGCTAACGTGTCTTTAAAAGACTTTATCGAGCCTACAGTATTCAACGTTTTTCATCTCGTTCAATTGCCCTTAAACGTGCCAAACGCACAGTTTAGTTTCCTCAGTCTTTTCTCTTTCTATCGAAAACTGAACAGAACATTTTCAGAGCTTTAATTTTTTTATCAGAATTATTAAACAATAACGTAATAAGCGATTTAATACGCCTATTAAATACATTAACAAAATTAGGGATAGTCTGAAATAATATTTAATCTTCGTTATTTTGTGACCTATTCTGGGATTGCACTCTGGGTGATTTTTTTCTCATCACACACAACTTGTTCAAGGTGTTCAATACGACAAAGTTGCATGGTGACTCTCAAACTCCTAAAATTATAACGTTGTTGAAACGCGCTTTAGTTGTAATAATACGTTGACAGTTTTGGGATTGCAGGAGATCACAGCGGTGGAATAAAGCCCAATGTACAGAAGAGGTCTTATCTGTGTTGCAACATCTTTCTTCGGAAACCATCTACTCTTCGAGACTATCGTCCTTTCTCTAGGTTACACTTCGTTTTTGACGTTCAAAATACCATTACCAAAACAAAGAATTATTGTTTAAGAAAAACGTTTACATGAACCAGCTGCAACTAGAAGGAGGAAACACTTCAGAATAACAAATATTCTCTGGTTTTGGCATCGTAATTTCCTTTTACCTGTCTAGTCTGTACTATATTCAAGTGAACTAAATACAATTCTTAAATAAGTACGTAAAACAGGAGATTCGATCATGACGAGTATACATTAACCATCGGAAAACATCTTTACTTAGTGAAGAAACTCTATAAAAATAAAGAAATCAGACAAAAAAGGGATAAACAGAACAAGGAGTATTCAAGAAAACAATCCTGTCTATAGGCGGACGCTACTACACTTCTTTAGACTGGCTAGACATGGTGGTAAGAACATTTGAATCGCTCTCTGACGGGCGTGCATTCAAATGAAATAACATGTTACAATTTTCAGACTTATGAGGAGTTAGGATATCATCGATAATTTCACTGTTCGGTAAAAATTAAGTACGTCAAATAGTTGTTGGTGAATGATGTTGTAGAATTGCCTTTCCTCTTTTCCGTCACTGGTAAGTGGAGATGATAACGCACATAACTATGCAATAGTTCTGACCGGAATTTAAAAGAATAGGTTAAAGAATGAAATATCTAGTGTGATTAGTTGTCACACCATGAAGAGTTGTTTTCAACACACACTGACGGAGTCGTGATCTCTAGATATTACCTGTACAACCTGGCAAGTACGTCACCTTACCTTCAAATAAGGTCGCGTGCATCGACGTTTCAAACTATTCACGCATTTAAGAAAAATAAAGCTCGTAAACCCATTCTATCGAAGAGTTGTAAACTGCTGGTTAGATACTTTGTCGAACGTGACATGAGTACGCGAAGGCCGTTTCTGCACATCAAATTTCGCAGCAGTGCACGCATTATATTCAAAAGTAATAACGTTCCTGTTTTGATTTATCACACATCAGTCACACGAATTTCTGAAAGAAGTTACATGCGTAGGGTCAAACTCGATAAATTCTGTGATATCTCTTAACCGTCTCACGCTCTGACACAGATATTATGAAGAAAATATCGTTCCACGTTCTCACCATTTGATTTGAAAAAAAACGAATGTTTTAAAATATTAAAATGTGCTTGCCAGGGATCGAACCTGGGACCTTCCGCGTGTTAGGCGGATGTGATAACCACTACACCACAAGCACCTCGGTTTCGCGATTTTTGCTGTTCAAGTTTTTAAAATAAAACGATAACGTTCCAAAATTTTTATTTCGCAGTCTAAACAAACGCAAATATAACGACAGCTTAACGTTTAACTTTAAATAATATAACACCCTCCTTTGTCTACCAAATCCAAAGGTATTTTCCCAATGTGCTAACGTGTCTTTAAAAGACTTTATCGAGCCTACAGTATTCAACGTTTTCATCTCGTTCAATTGCCCTTAAACGTGCCAAACGCACAGTTTAGTTTCCTCAGTCTTTTCTCTTTCTATCGAAAACTGAACAGAACATTTTCAGAGCTTTAATTTTTTTATCAGAATTATTAAACAATAACGTAATAAGCGATTTAATACGCCTATTAAATACATTAACAAAATTAGGGATAGTCTGAAATAATATTTAATCTTCGTTATTTTGTGACCTATTCTGGGATTGCACTCTGGGTGATTTTTTTCTCATCACACACAACTTGTTCAAGGTGTTCAATACGACAAAGTTGCATGGTGACTCTCAAACTCCTAAAATTATAACGTTGTTGAAACGCGCTTTAGTTGTAATAATACGTTGACAGTTTTGGGATTGCAGGAGATCACAGCGGTGGAATAAAGCCCAATGTACAGAAGAGGTCTTATCTGTGTTGCAACATCTTTCTTCGGAAACCATCTACTCTTCGAGACTATCGTCCTTTCTCTAGGTTACACTTCGTTTTGACGTTCAAAATACCATTACCAAAACAAAGAATTATTGTTTAAGAAAAACGTTTACATGAACCAGCTGCAACTAGAAGGAGGAAACACTTCAGAATAACAAATATTCTCTGGTTTTGGCATCGTAATTTCCTTTTACCTGTCTAGTCTGTACTATATTCAAGTGAACTAAATACAATTCTTAAATAAGTACGTAAAACAGGAGATTCGATCATGACGAGTATACATTAACCATCGGAAAACATCTTTACTTAGTGAAGAAACTCTATAAAAATAAAGAAATCAGACAAAAAAGGGATAAACAGAACAAGGAGTATTCAAGAAAACAATCCTGTCTATAGGCGGACGCTACTACACTTCTTTAGACTGGCTAGACATGGTGGTAAGAACATTTGAATCGCTCTCTGACGGGCGTGCATTCAAATGAAATAACATGTTACAATTTTCAGACTTATGAGGAGTTAGGATATCATCGATAATTTCACTGTTCGGTAAAAATTAAGTACGTCAAATAGTTGTTGGTGAATGATGTTGTAGAATTGCCTTTCCTCTTTTCCGTCACTGGTAAGTGGGAGATGATAACGCACATAACTATGCAATAGTTCTGACCGGAATTTAAAAGAATAGGTTAAAGAATGAAATATCTAGTGTGATTAGTTGTCACACCATGAAGAGTTGTTTTCAACACACACTGACGGAGTCGTGATCTCTAGATATTACCTGTACAACCTGGCAAGTACGTCACCTTACCTTCAAATAAGGTCGCGTGCATCGACGTTTCAAACTATTCACGCATTTAAGAAAAATAAAGCTCGTAAACCCATTCTATCGAAGAGTTGTAAACTGCTGGTTAGATACTTTGTCGAACGTGACATGAGTACGCGAAGGCCGTTTCTGCACATCAAATTTCGCAGCAGTGCACGCATTATATTCAAAAGTAATAACGTTCCTGTTTTGATTTATCACACATCAGTCACACGAATTTCTGAAAGTAGTTACAAGTGTAGGGGAAACTCGATAAATTCTGTGATATCTCTTAACCGTCTCACGCTCTGACACAGATATTATGAAGAAAATATCGTTCCACGTTCTCACCATTTGATTTGAAAAAAAACGAATGTTTTAAAATATTAAAATGTGCTTGCCAGGGATCGAACCTGGGACCTTCCGCGTGTTAGGCGGATGTGATAACCACTACACCACAAGCACCTCGGTTTCGCGATTTTTGCTGTTCAAGTTTTTAAAATAAAACGATAACGTTCCAAAATTTTTATTTCGCAGTCTAAACAAACGCAAATATAACGACAGCTTAACGTTTAACTTTAAATAATATAACACCCTCCTTTGTCTACCAAATCCAAAGGTATTTTCCCAATGTGCTAACGTGTCTTTAAAAGACTTTATCGAGCCTACAGTATTCAACGTTTTCATCTCGTTCAATTGCCCTTAAACGTGCCAAACGCACAGTTTAGTTTCCTCAGTCTTTTCTCTTTCTATCGAAAACTGAACAGAACATTTTCAGAGCTTTAATTTTTTTATCAGAATTATTAAACAATAACGTAATAAGCGATTTAATACGCCTATTAAATACATTAACAAAATTAGGGATAGTCTGAAATAATATTTAATCTTCGTTATTTTGTGACCTATTCTGGGATTGCACTCTGGGTGATTTTTTTCTCATCACACACAACTTGTTCAAGGTGTTCAATACGACAAAGTTGCATGGTGACTCTCAAACTCCTAAAATTATAACGTTGTTGAAACGCGCTTTAGTTGTAATAATACGTTGACAGTTTTGGGATTGCAGGAGATCACAGCGGTGGAATAAAGCCCAATGTACAGAAGAGGTCTTATCTGTGTTGCAACATCTTTCTTCGGAAACCATCTACTCTTCGAGACTATCGTCCTTTCTCTAGGTTACACTTCGTTTTGACGTTCAAAATACCATTACCAAAACAAAGAATTATTGTTTAAGAAAAACGTTTACATGAACCAGCTGCAACTAGAAGGAGGAAACACTTCAGAATAACAAATATTCTCTGGTTTTGGCATCGTAATTTCCTTTTACCTGTCTAGTCTGTACTATATTCAAGTGAACTAAATACAATTCTTAAATAAGTACGTAAAACAGGAGATTCGATCATGACGAGTATACATTAACCATCGGAAAACATCTTTACTTAGTGAAGAAACTCTATAAAAATAAAGAAATCAGACAAAAAAGGGATAAACAGAACAAGGAGTATTCAAGAAAACAATCCTGTCTATAGGCGGACGCTACTACACTTCTTTAGACTGGCTAGACATGGTGGTAAGAACATTTGAATCGCTCTCTGACGGGCGTGCATTCAAATGAAATAACATGTTACAATTTTCAGACTTATGAGGAGTTAGGATATCATCGATAATTTCACTGTTCGGTAAAAATTAAGTACGTCAAATAGTTGTTGGTGAATGATGTTGTAGAATTGCCTTTCCTCTTTTCCGTCACTGGTAAGTGGAGATGATAACGCACATAACTATGCAATAGTTCTGACCGGAATTTAAAAGAATAGGTTAAAGAATGAAATATCTAGTGTGATTAGTTGTCACACCATGAAGAGTTGTTTTCAACACACACTGACGGAGTCGTGATCTCTAGATATTACCTGTACAACCTGGCAAGTACGTCACCTTACCTTCAAATAAGGTCGCGTGCATCGACGTTTCAAACTATTCACGCATTTAAGAAAAATAAAGCTCGTAAACCCATTCTATCGAAGAGTTGTAAACTGCTGGTTAGATACTTTGTCGAACGTGACATGAGTACGCGAAGGCCGTTTCTGCACATCAAATTTCGCAGCAGTGCACGCATTATATTCAAAAGTAATAACGTTCCTGTTTTGATTTATCACACATCAGTCACACGAATTTCTGAAAGTAGTTACAAGTGTAGGGGAAACTCGATAAATTCTGTGATATCTCTTAACCGTCTCACGCTCTGACACAGATATTATGAAGAAAATATCGTTCCACGTTCTCACCATTTGATTTGAAAAAAAACGAATGTTTTAAAATATTAAAATGTGCTTGCCAGGGATCGAACCTGGGACCTTCCGCGTGTTAGGCGGATGTGATAACCACTACACCACAAGCACCTCGGTTTCGCGATTTTTGCTGTTCAAGTTTTTAAAATAAAACGATAACGTTCCAAAATTTTTATTTCGCAGTCTAAACAAACGCAAATATAACGACAGCTTAACGTTTAACTTTAAATAATATAACACCCTCCTTTGTCTACCAAATCCAAAGGTATTTTCCCAATGTGCTAACGTGTCTTTAAAAGACTTTATCGAGCCTACAGTATTCAACGTTTTTCATCTCGTTCAATTGCCCTTAAACGTGCCAAACGCACAGTTTAGTTTCCTCAGTCTTTTCTCTTTCTATCGAAAACTGAACAGAACATTTTCAGAGCTTTAATATTTTATCAGAATTATTAAACAATAACGTAATAAGCGATTTAATACGCCTATTAAATACATTAACAAAATTAGGGATAGTCTGAAATAATATTTAATCTTCGTTATTTTGTGACCTATTCTGGGATTGCACTCTGGGTGATTTTTTTCTCATCACACACAACTTGTTCAAGGTGTTCAATACGACAAAGTTGCATGGTGACTCTCAAACTCCTAAAATTATAACGTTGTTGAAACGCGCTTTAGTTGTAATAATACGTTGACAGTTTTGGGATTGCAGGAGATCACAGCGGTGGAATAAAGCCCAATGTACAGAAGAGGTCTTATCTGTGTTGCAACATCTTTCTTCGGAAACCATCTACTCTTCGAGACTATCGTCCTTTCTCTAGGTTACACTTCGTTTTGACGTTCAAAATACCATTACCAAAACAAAGAATTATTGTTTAAGAAAAACGTTTACATGAACCAGCTGCAACTAGAAGGAGGAAACACTTCAGAATAACAAATATTCTCTGGTTTTGGCATCGTAATTTCCTTTTACCTGTCTAGTCTGTACTATATTCAAGTGAACTAAATACAATTCTTAAATAAGTACGTAAAACAGGAGATTCGATCATGACGAGTATACATTAACCATCGGAAAACATCTTTACTTAGTGAAGAAACTCTATAAAAATAAAGAAATCAGACAAAAAAGGGATAAACAGAACAAGGAGTATTCAAGAAAACAATCCTGTATATAGGCGGACGCTACTACACTTCTTTAGACTGGCTAGACATGGTGGTAAGAACATTTGAATCGCTCACTGACGGGCGTGCATTCAAATGAAATAACATGTTACAATTTTCAGACTTATGAGGAGTTAGGATATCATCGATAATTTCACTGTTCGGTAAAAATTAAGTACGTCAAATAGTTGTTGGTGAATGATGTTGTAGAATTGCCTTTCCTCTTTTCCGTCACTGGTAAGTTGGAGATGATAACGCACATAACTATGCAATAGTTCTGACCGGAATTTAAAAGAATGGGTTAAAGAATGAAATATCTAGTGTGATTAGTTGTCACACCATGAAGAGTTGTTTTCAACACACACTGACGGAGTCGTGATCTCTAGATATTACCTGTACAACCTGGCAAGTACGTCACCTTACCTTCAAATAAGGTCGCGTGCATCGACGTTTCAAACTATTCACGCATTTAAGAAAAATAAAGCTCGTAAACCCATTCTATCGAAGAGTTGTAAACTGCTGGTTAGATACTTTGTCGAACGTGACATGAGTACGCGAAGGCCGTTTCTGCACATCAAATTTCGCAGCAGTGCACGCATTATATTCAAAAGTAATAACGTTCCTGTTTTGATTTATCACACATCAGTGACACGAATTTCTGAAAGTAGTTACAAGTGTAGGGGGAAACTCGATAAATTCTGTGATATCTCTTAACCGTCTCACGCTCTGACACAGATATTATGAAGAAAATATCGTTCCACGTTCTCACCATTTGATTTGAAAAAAAACGAATGTTTTAAAATATTAAAATGTGCTTGCCAGGGATCGAACCTGGGACCTTCCGCGTGTTAGGCGGATGTGATAACCACTACACCACAAGCACCTCGGTTTCGCGATTTTTGCTGTTCAAGTTTTTAAAATAAAACGATAACGTTCCAAAATTTTTATTTCGCAGTCTAAACAAACGCAAATATAACGACAGCTTAACGTTTAACTTTAAATAATATAACACCCTCCTTTGTCTACCAAATCCAAAGGTATTTTCCCAATGTGCTAACGTGTCTTTAAAAGACTTTATCGAGCCTACAGTATTCAACGTTTTTCATCTCGTTCAATTGCCCTTAAACGTGCCAAACGCACACTTTAGTTTCCTCAGTCTTTTCTCTTTCTATCGAAAACTGAACAGAACATTTTCAGAGCTTTAATATTTTATCAGAATTATTAAACAATAACGTAATAAGCGATTTAATACGCCTATTAAATACATTAACAAAATTAGGGATAGTCTGAAATAATATTTAATCTTCGTTATTTTGTGACCTATTCTGGGATTGCACTCTGGGTGATTTTTTTCTCATCACACACAACTTGTTCAAGGTGTTCAATACGACAAAGTTGCATGGTGACTCTCAAACTCCTAAAATTATAACGTTGTTGAAACGCGCTTTAGTTGTAATAATACGTTGACAGTTTTGGGATTGCAGGAGATCACAGCGGTGGAATAAAGCCCAATGTACAGAAGAGGTCTTATCTGTGTTGCAACATCTTTCTTCGGAAACCATCTACTCTTCGAGACTATCGTCCTTTCTCTAGGTTACACTTCGTTTTGACGTTCAAAATACCATTACCAAAACAAAGAATTATTGTTTAAGAAAAACGTTTACATGAACCAGCTGCAACTAGAAGGAGGAAACACTTCAGAATAACAAATATTCTCTGGTTTTGGCATCGTAATTTCCTTTTACCTGTCTAGTCTGTACTATATTCAAGTGAACTAAATACAATTCTTAAATAAGTACGTAAAACAGGAGATTCGATCATGACGAGTATACATTAACCATCGGAAAACATCTTTACTTAGTGAAGAAACTCTATAAAAATAAAGAAATCAGACAAAAAAGGGATAAACAGAACAAGGAGTATTCAAGAAAACAATCCTGTCTATAGGCGGACGCTACTTCACTTCTTTAGACTGGCTAGACATGGTGGTAAGAACATTTGAATCGCTCTCTGACGGGCGTGCATTCAAATGAAATAACATGTTACAATTTTCAGACTTATGAGGAGTTAGGATATCATCGATAATTTCACTGTTCGGTAAAAATTAAGTACGTCAAATAGTTGTTGGTGAATGATGTTGTAGAATTGCCTTTCCTCTTTTCCGTCACTGGTAAGTGGGAGATGATAACGCACATAACTATGCAATAGTTCTGACCGGAATTTAAAAGAATGGGTTAAAGAATGAAATATCTAGTGTGATTAGTTGTCACACCATGAAGAGTTGTTTTCAACACACACTGACGGAGTCGTGATCTCTAGATATTACCTGTACAACCTGGCAAGTACGTCACCTTACCTTCAAATAAGGTCGCGTGCATCGACGTTTCAAACTATTCACGCATTTAAGAAAAATAAAGCTCGTAAACCCATTCTATCGAAGAGTTGTAAACTGCTGGTTAGATACTTTGTCGAACGTGACATGAGTACGCGAAGGCCGTTTCTGCACATCAAATTTCGCAGCAGTGCACGCATTATATTCAAAAGTAATAACGTTCCTGTTTTGATTTATCACACATCAGTGACACGAATTTCTGAAAGTAGTTACAAGTGTAGGGGGAAACTCGATAAATTCTGTGATATCTCTTAACCGTCTCACGCTCTGACACAGATATTATGAAGAAAATATCGTTCCACGTTCTCACCATTTGATTTGAAAAAAACGAATGTTTTAAAATATTAAAATGTGCTTGCCAGGGATCGAACCTGGGACCTTCCGCGTGTTAGGCGGATGTGATAACCACTACACCACAAGCACCTCGGTTTCGCGATTTTGCTGTTCAAGTTTTTTAAAATAAAACGATAACGTTCCAAAATTTTTATTTCGCAGTCTAAACAAACGCAAATATAACGACAGCTTAACGTTTAACTTTAAATAATATAACACCCTCCTTTGTCTACCAAATCCAAAGGTATTTTCCCAATGTGCTAACGTGTCTTTAAAAGACTTTATCGAGCCTACAGTATTCAACGTTTTTCATCTCGTTCAATTGCCCTTAAACGTGCCAAACGCACAGTTTAGTTTCCTCAGTCTTTTCTCTTCTATCGAAAACTGAACAGAACATTTTCAGAGCTTTAATTTTTTATCAGAATTATTAAACAATAACGTAATAAGCGATTTAATACGCCTATTAAATACATTAACAAAATTAGGGATAGTCTGAAATAATATTTAATCTTCGTTATTTTGTGACCTATTCTGGGATTGCACTCTGGGTGATTTTTTTCTCATCACACACAACTTGTTCAAGGTGTTCAATACGACAAAGTTGCATGGTGACTCTCAAACTCCTAAAATTATAACGTTGTTGAAACGCGCTTTAGTTGTAATAATACGTTGACAGTTTTGGGATTGCAGGAGATCACAGCGGTGGAATAAAGCCCAATGTACAGAAGAGGTCTTATCTGTGTTGCAACATCTTTCTTCGGAAACCATCTACTCTTCGAGACTATCGTCCTTTCTCTAGGTTACACTTCGTTTTTGACGTTCAAAATACCATTACCAAAACAAAGAATTATTGTTTAAGAAAAACGTTTACATGAACCAGCTGCAACTAGAAGGAGGAAACACTTCAGAATAACAAATATTCTCTGGTTTTGGCATCGTAATTTCCTTTTACCTGTCTAGTCTGTACTATATTCAAGTGAACTAAATACAATTCTTAAATAAGTACGTAAAACAGGAGATTCGATCATGACGAGTATACATTAACCATCGGAAAACATCTTTACTTAGTGAAGAAACTCTATAAAAATAAAGAAATCAGACAAAAAAGGGATAAACAGAACAAGGAGTATTCAAGAAAACAATCCTGTATATAGGCGGACGCTACTACTTCTTTAGACTGGCTAGACATGTGGTAAGAACATTTGAATCGCTCTCTGACGGGCGTGCATTCAAATGAAATAACATGTTACAATTTTCAGACTTATGAGGAGTTAGGATATCATCGATAATTTCACTGTTCGGTAAAAATTAAGTACGTCAAATAGTTGTTGGTGAATGATGTTGTAGAATTGCCTTTCCTCTTTTCCGTCACTGGTAAGTTGGAGATGATAACGCACATAACTATGCAATAGTTCTGACCGGAATTTAAAAGAATGGGTTAAAGAATGAAATATCTAGTGTGATTAGTTGTCACACCATGAAGAGTTGTTTTCAACACACACTGACGGAGTCGTGATCTCTAGATATTACCTGTACAACCTGGCAAGTACGTCACCTTACCTTCAAATAAGGTCGCGTGCATCGACGTTTCAAACTATTCACGCATTTAAGAAAAATAAAGCTCGTAAACCCATTCTATCGAAGAGTTGTAAACTGCTGGTTAGATACTTTGTCGAACGTGACATGAGTACGCGAAGGCCGTTTCTGCACATCAAATTTCAGCAGTGAACACATTATATTCAAAAGTAATAACATTCCTGTTTTGATTTATCACACATCAGTCACACGAATTTCTGAAAGTAGTTACAAGTGTAGGGGAAACTCGATAAATTCTGTGATATCTCTTAACCGTCTCACGCTCTGACACAGATATTATGAAGAAAATATCGTTCCACGTTCTCACCATCTGATTTGAAAAAAACGAATGTTTTAAAATATTAAAATGTGCCTGCCAGGGATCGAACCTGGGACCTTCCGCGTGTTAGGCGGATGTGATTTTTACTACACCACAAGCACCTCGGTTTCGCGATTTTGCTGTTTAAGTTTTAAAATAAAACGATAACGTTCCAAAATTTTATTTCGAAGTCTAAACAAACGCAAATATAACGACAGCTTAACGTTTAACTTTAAATAATATAACACCCTCCTTTGTCTACCAAATCCAAAGGTATTTTCCCAATGTGCTAACGTGTCTTTAAAAGACTTTATCGAGCCTACAGTATTCAACGTTTTCATCTCGTTCAATTGTTCCTTAAACGTGCCAAACGCACACTTTAGTTTCCTCAGTCTTTTCTTTCTATCGAAAACTGAACAGAACATTTTCAGAGCTTTAATTTTTTTATCAGAATTATTAAACGATAACGTAATAAGCGATTTAATACGCCTATTAAATACATTAACAAAATTAGGGATAGTCTGAAATAATATTTAATCTTCGTTATTTTGTGACCTATTCTGGGATTTCACTCTGGGTGATTTTTTCTCATCACACACAACTTGTTCAAGGTGTTCAATACGACAAAGTTGCATGGTGACTCTCAAACTCCTAAAATTATAACGTTGTTGAAACGCGCTTTAGTTGTAATAATACGTTGACAGTTTTGGGATTGCAGGAGATCACAGCGGTGGAATAAAGCCCAATGTACAGAAGAGGTCTTATCTGTGTTGCAACATCTTTCTTCGGAAACCATCTACTCTTCGAGACTATCGTCCTTTCTCTAGGTTACACTTCGTTTTGACGTTCAAAATACCATTACCAAAACAAAGAATTATTGTTTAAGAAAAAACGTTTACATGAACCAGCTGCAACTAGAAGGAGGGAACACTTCAGAATAACAAATATTCTCTGGTTTTGGCATCGTAATTTCCTTTTACCTGTCTAGTCTGTACTATATTCAAGTGAACTAAATACAATTCTTTTAAATAAGTACGTAAAACAGGAGATTCGATCATGACGAGTATACATTAACCATCGGAAAACATCTTTACTTAGTGAAGAAACTCTATAAAAAATAAAGAAATCAGACAAAAAGGGATAAACAGAACAAGGAGTATTCAAGAAAACAATCCTGTCTATAGGCGGACGCTACTTCACTTCTTTAGACTGGCTAGACATGGTGGTAAGAACATTTGAATCGCTCTCGACGGGCGTGCATTCAAATGAAATAACATGTTACAATTTTCAGACTTATGAGGAGTTAGGATATCATCGATAATTTCACCTGTTCGGTAAAAATTAAGTACGTCAAATAGTTGTTGGTGAATGATGTTGTAGAAATGCCTTCCTCTTTCCGTCACTGGTAAGTGGGAGATGATAACGCACATAACTATGCAATAGTTCTGACCGAATTTAAAAGAATGGGTTAAAGAATGAAATATCTAGTGTGATTAGTTGTCACACCATGAAGAGTTGTTTTCAACACACACTGACGGAGTCGTGATCTCTAGATATTACCTGTACAACCTGGCAAGTACGTCACCTTACCTTCTGAAATAAGGTCAACAAGCGTGCATCGACGTTTCAAACTATTCACGCATTTAAGAAAAAATAAAGCTCGTAAACCCATTCTATCGAAGAGTTGTAAACTGCTGGTTAGATACTTTGTCGAACGTGACATGAGTATCGCGAAGGCCGTTTCTGCACATCAAATTTCGCAGCAGTGCACGCATTATATTCAAAAGTAATAACGTTCCTGTTTTTTTGATTTATCACATCAGTCACCGAATTTCTGAAAGTAGTTACAAGTGTAGGGGAAGACTGGATAAATTCTGTGATATCTCTTAACCGTATCATCAGCTCTGACACAGATATTATGAAGAAAATATTCGTTCCACGTTCTCACC